>NC_054744.1:145148-445148 GCF_018143015.1 Lytechinus variegatus | reverse complement strand
GGCCAAGTTTTATTAACTAGGTCCATATACTTTCTAAGTTATGACGTCATTTCAAAAACTTAACCTCAGGTTAAGATTTGATGTTGACGCCGCCGCCGCCGTCGCCGGAAAAGCGGCGCCTATAGTCTCACTTTGCTTCGCAGGTGAGACAAAAAATTGAGGGAAGAGCTCATCACTTTACTCGTCTGGACGTCTCACCAGCATTATGAGAATCGATGTACACGTATCACTAGTGATGACTTTAAAAACAACTTCACACAAAACACGCCATTCATTTGAATTCTAGGTTCATAAACCCTGAATGGCCTTTGACTTGATCATGTGAACTTATACCTTGGTCACATTTGCTCTACGGCGGCCGTATGGCGAGTCGGAAACAGCCGTTTTATTAATTTTGATTCAAACCACCTATATGTAGTTGGACAAAAAATGTTAAAACGGCTGTTTTCAACTCGCCGTATGGCCGCCGTAGAACAAATGTGACCATGGTATAAGACTCATACAAGACGATAAGTCATACCTCAATACCTTTATGTCCATATTTGATGAGCTAGATCCATTAACGTTCAAAGTTATGATGGCATTCAACAAGTACCCCAACATGGTCAAGGATTGCAATGTTGACGACGCCATCACCACTGCTGGAGCCGTCAGAAAAGCAGCGACTATAGTCTCACTCTACTATGCAGACGAGACAAAAATGTTGGGGGGATCTCTTGTTACGGCCGCACAGAAACGTTGTAAGCACAACAGTAGGTCCATTAGCATCTTTCGGAATCTGATGTCAAACGTTGATCCAAGATGTAAATAATGTATTCTTGTGAAATAACGAACAGCCGAGACATATTGGAGGCATTACTGTTTGTAACAGGGCCTCTGTAAAGCGAATTGTCAGCGCTTACCACTGTTTCTGTGTGGCCGGTACAGGTCTTTTCATGATACATGTAACTAATCTAAATGAATATAGGCAAATCAAAATAACCTTCACTGTGATAAAACTTGATGTCCTTTGTGTACATCTTGGGGTCTCTACTCTTAATGATGGATAGAGTCTTGAAGAAATCTTTCTCAATCTGCGGGGTGAGACCCTGTAATAAAAACAAAACACATATGCAGGTAAAGAAAAAAGTATGCAGATATTGAAAACAAAGTTGAATCTTAGAACTATAACTGAAGTTGATCAATACCCCGCTGTATGCCATCCGTTACCATGGCAACAGTTTCCGACACATGGGGAAAATGTGTCTTGCCAATTTTTACCCCAAGACCAGTGTGCGAGCTACACGTACATTTAACTATTGGTTAAAAACTGATGAAGTACTTGAAACTGTAGTATTTTTGCCTAATTTTGAAATGTTACATTCTTCTGATGGCGACATGATTTCAAAGTTAGGTGTCATACGAGACTCTTGTATAAAAACTTAACGTTGACCTGAAAATGACCTTTGACCTAACCATGTGACCTCCATCTGCAGCATAACATGAAGGTCCACCAAGTCCATCTACCATCCAAGCTTGGTTGAAAAGCGAGTTATGGTTGTGGAGTTATGTGTCATTAGGTTTGTAACCGAAGGACCTCTGGTGGGCGAGACAAAAAAAAGCAGTTTTGAGGGGGCATGGCCTAAAAATATTATAGAATAGATGAGAAAATCCCTGCAATCTGATTGGTTGAGAGCTGTGCAAGAATTTTTATTGGGCTGAATGAACGATATCCCGATAATCAAAACGAAATCCACTGTAAACAAGCTATCGCCCGAAAAGGTCATTGTGATGTCATTGCGCATGTACTGTTACGCTTGTTTACGTCAAAATTTAGAATTTTCGATCAATGCAGAACGAATCAAATAAAGGATGCAAAGTGATCTGTAAGTACAAATACGGTACCGTAATTGTCATAGGGATTAAAACTGCCCACATACTCGTTATTGAGAAGTGACTACAGACATACGATCCAACGTTTAATCTACTGCCCTTGCTGTGCACAGCCAAATCTCCATTGCAGGCCCAGGCAGGCGCTGGCCCCGGCGCGTCCCGGGCATACACAAACAGCTATTGGAGGTCGGAGGCTGCCTCAAGATCTAGTCAATGCAAAGCTGTATCTGGCATTTTGGGGATAATAATGACTTTGTGGCAACATATTATCCAGTTAAACCCATATTTATGTTGTCCAGGGTTATCAAAGTGTCTGCATTACATTTTGGAATTTTCATGCATCCGGTAAATAAATCATGCATCTGGTAAAAAAAAATCATGCATCCGGTAAATCATTAATTTTTGTGATTTATTGTTTAAAAAATTCCATTCTATAAAACAGATGATGCATGGGTTTCTTTCGTGGGTCAGTGGAACTGTGTGCACACGGTAACTTTGGCATTACGGTAACTTTGGCATTATGGTCTAAACCCACTCGGCTGCGCCTCGTGGGTTTAACCATGCCAAAGTTACCTTGTGCACACAGTTCCTACTGACCCACTCTAACCCATGCATCATTTGCACACTAACTCATCATCTCTTGATAATGGACAAAGTCCTATTGAGCTGATTCTGGTGTCTATTTAACCAACCTCTATTAATATTTTGCAATGCAAGGTTTTAACCCTATCTTAAATCAACTGGGCTATTTTAGACCATCATATACTTGCTTATATACATGTAATTGCTCAAATGTTTTTATTATTATTTTTATTCTATTATTATTTAAAAAGCTAGGGAAATGCTAACTTTGAGTGAACATGTAAAATTTTACATTTCTAACAAAAACCTACAAAAAAAATTCTGAAAATAATAAATTTCCTACGTACATGTATCTTATTGTTTTTTTAATTATGTATTTATTTCTTTTTCAAACCTTTGTTTCTATTATTTTTTTTTTGGATGAACTTTGTCAGGGACCATTTTGCGATCATCAAAAACATAAATAAATCCATCTAAACCAACAAAAGTAAAAATAATCACATATTTCTGATTTTTGGTTGAAAAACACATTTTGCATTGACTTTGTACACGTAATCACGTTTATTAGCAATTCAGGGACCAATATGCTCTTTTTACAAAATATTGTGTACATGTAATTTCGAGAAACGCATACCCGAGCATCGCAAATTTGGACTAAAAAGAAGCACAAGACTTGATAATTAAAAAGTCGGCGAGCGGCGCAGTCAAATAAATTTGCGCGGCAGCGTAGCAGCAAAATTTGTTAAAGGGTGGGTCAAATTGACCCCCCTCTCTATTTAATAAGGGTTAACACCCCAGTGATCACCAATTAGACTTCATTTATCTTTAAACATACCTCTGCATCTTCATCTTCAGTCTCTGAAGAGCTGGATTCATCTCCTTCGTCATAATCACCATATTTGTCTTTGTCTGAAATAGAAGTCAAGCAACATTCATATTATTAACAATTATGATGGGGGGTGGGTCGGGTGTCACTTTAAAATTGTTAGATTACACTAACAAGTGGAATGCCTCTGGCTCTCTCCCCTGCATTACGCAAATATTGACTTTGAAAACAGCTATTGAATAATTATTTGCAAAAGAAAACACTCATATGATAATAAAATACTATTTACATTGACCCAACATGACCTTTGACTATGATTCTGTGACCTAAGACGTGTGCAAAACAATCTTTCATACTTGATTAACCTTATATTTATGTTTTATGATCTACATGTGTAGATCCATTAACTTTTTAAGTTCTGGTCACAATTCAACAAATACCCCCAACAAACCCAAAGGTTATGACCTGAAATGTCCTTTGATCTTGATCATGTCACCTGAAACACGCACAGGATATTAAGGGATACATGGTTGCTCATATGATCAAGTTTCATGAACGAGATCTATAAACTTTAAAAGCTATGACAATTCCACAAATACCCCCAACATTCTCAGTTTGTTGATGCTAAATTAACTTTGACCTTGATCATGTGACCTGAAACTTGCACAGGATGATTAGGGATACTTAATTGCACTTAAAGTAGACACCCGAAGAATCAAAAGTATTTTATAATGCCTTTTTGTGGTCATCATTGTAAAGGGGGAGTATTACTAATCAGACATATAGCTTCACTTTTCAAAATAATGATTAGAGTTTGCAGAAATCAGCTCTCAAAAAATGATTTATTTTCAAGCCATATTTCTGCCTTCCACCGGTCCTCTTGCAAGCTCCAGCTGAGTGACGTCACACAATGAGCAGTGAGCAGCTGAGCTGACAGCAGCCCATTGAAGACGACCTTTCCAATCAGAGTTTTTTGCTCTTAGAATTGTTTATTCCTCACAAGATTGGTCTTGTTATATAGATAAAAGTTTGAATTTACTGAACAGTGAAATAAAGTGCACATTTAACGTATTTTGGTAACCGATATTTAGCTTAGAATAAATAATTTTTTTTTCAAGAAATATATATGAATAAACAAAGCATATTTTCACTTAGAAATCACACTTGCGACAAATTAATATTATAATCAATATAAAGCATAGACATTCTTCTTCACGACTGAAAAAAAATTATGAAATTTCATTACGTAGCAAAGTCAGGAACCACAAAATAATACGGCAATATCCATCGCGAAATGATTGAAATTGCAGTTGAATTGCCGAAACATGATTAGCCCACAGTGGCGAGCGGACTTTGTTTCATATATCTTAAAAGCTACCCTCTCAAAAGGAAATGGTCTGTGGCCAAACGTGTTCAAAACTCGTATTCACTCAAGTATTTTTTTTTCCCGTCCCGACCCAGCTTTTTTTCTTTTTTTTTTTCTTGTGAAATCCTATTCAAACCTGTATTTATCAAATCTTACTTCTTAATTGCTGCTTTTGATTTTCAAGTTCTTGATTAGATTCTACTCTTATTTGGGATGGGAGGGGTAGAGGATGAGTTAAAAGTCAAGTCCACATCAACTAAAAATTATTTGAATAGAGTAATTTCCCTTGTTGTTTTTACTCAAAACAGTCATATACACAAAGCAATGATATGCAAATTAGTGTTGTCACTCACATCACATTCGTTTCTAATTTTTGTGGCATTTTGTTTTTTAATTCTTTGCAGATTTGAGGATAGGAAACTCTTCATCCGATCACAATAGGTTACATTTACGGAACTGTAACTCTATATGTTTTTTGGAGGAATTAAAATCCCTCCGAAAAATTTTAAGAAAATAATTAGAAAATTAAATATTTAATCTACATGTCATGTAAATATATCAAACAACAAAATACAAAAGAACTTAGTGCGTGTGACATAATCGGTTAGTGTAATTTGCACATCGACACAGATGAGCATATCATCGTTTTATAAATTAGGCAAAATTTCTCAATGTTAAAATAGTAATTATATAAATTTGAATCAAAGTTTTTATGAAATTTCCTGCAATATCTTATTTTTCTTTAAATTCAAATGAATTTTTGATTGTGTGGACTTCTCCTTTTTTTCTTAATGTAGGGAATGCATAGCAATATCTATCCAGAAACAAAATTGTCTTAGAATATGCAAATCTGTAATTGGGCACATGTTCACTTTTCTTTCATCCAGGCCACTTCCTCACACCCATCAGGCTTACAGTCTTGTAACAAAAATGATGAACCATCACACAACAGCACACAACATTCACAGTGCTTCACAATAAATATTTCACTTCTGTTCATACATGTACATGCAATAAATATTGTGGAAAACAAATAAAAGGTGTACCCATATTCAAATACTGTTTAAAAGGACAAATATATTATACCTTTCAAGAAAAATCAGCACATTAGATATCTGATAACAAAACATAATTATTGGGCACTGCAAGAAACTTATGTTCCATTGCAAATCAAGCATGAGTCTTAAATTCAAATTCAAGCCTAATAAGGTCGAGTTGCAATGGCAATTCAACTACCCGTTTGTCTTTAATCAAAGGACTTACCCTTGATTTGGGACGTGTGATTGATCAGAAAATTTCTCGCAAAATGCCCTAGTAACATTAAAATTGTTCTTTCGTTTTAAGTTGTGTGTTCTTATTTTCGACAAGCTGTATTAGTCGATTTGACAGTCTCATAGGCTCAATACACCAACCTAGAAATGTTCTTTCCGATGAAGTTTTTTTCTTGATTCGTGTTCCTAAGGGGTCCTAGAACAAATTCAGCTTGGTTGCCAAAAGTTGCCGTTTGGGCAATTTTGCTAATTTGCATAAATCCAAAATGGCCGCCAGATGCCATCTTGAAAACCTAACTTTTGAACCCCTGTCCACAAAATGATGAGTAATGACTCGTTTTAGGGGTTTAGAGATGTGTAGAACTGATTTCTGTAATCATTTTTGCAATATAAGGTCATCTTCAGGTCAAATCCAAGATGGCCGCCATATGCAATCTTGAAAAATTGACTTTTGTTCCCCTTGCCCAAGAATGACGAGTAATACCTCTACTTAGGGGTTTTGGGGTGTGCAGAATCCATTTCTGCTTTCTATTTTGCAATATAATGTCATCTTCAGGTCAAATCCAAGATGGCCGCCATATGACACCATCTTGAAATATCAATTTTTGAACCCTTTGCCCCAGAATCATGCATAATAACTCGATTCATGAGTCATTAGGTATGTTGATTCAATTCATGTAGTTATTTTGCACAAAGGATAATCTTCAGATAAAATCCAAGATGGCCGCCAACCGCCATCTTGAAAAATTACTGTCTGAGGCTTATACGTGTTAGAACTAATGTAAAGGGATTTCAGTAAGATACTCATTTCTTTTATTAATTCTCAAGTTTTTGTCCCAGAATCATGAATAATATCCCTCTTTTCGTGAGTTATATGGTATGTTTATTCAATTTCTGTTCATAATTTTGCAATGTAGGATCATCTCCAGGTCAAAATAATCCAACATGACCACTAAACGCCATATTAAGAAAAAAAAAACTACTTCCGAGACTATTGAACCTTGAAGAAGTGCTGTCCCTAATAAGGTTGTTGTTATGTATTGGAGCTCATGTAAGGGGATTTCAGTGAGAATGATTCATTTCTTTTAATCACTCCATTTTTAGTTTGAGGTCAAGTCATGTCTAAGATGGTCAGATGGTTGATAGATTTCGTCATTAACCGCTTACTTTAGAATTAAACCATTCAAGGTTTGGGCTATGATTTCGGGAGTTTTGATCCCTTTTTTTATTTCAGTGCAACCATACTTTTCCAGTGAAATGACTTTAAAGTATTATTTGAATTAAAAAGTGATTTCTCCGTATTTTTTTTTCAAAAAAATTGATTTAATTATTAACTTCCTTTATAATTATTATTGGACTTTTCCTCCTGACAAGAGCCATTGACTTGGTCAGCAGGAGTGCACTCTTTAGCCTCCTGAAGAAGATAGGCTCCCCAAGACTGTTCCACGGTCAGGATTGTTCTCATTCGTGAAATGTTTTACGGAAACGATGTCGCCCCTGCCTCTCAAGAAGTGGGAGTACAATTAGACCTAGTCATACATAACAGCTGCCTGTCTTACTGCATGTAAGGGGTTTGGACCATCCATCAGACTTTGAGACAGTCAGAAATCCTGATAGACTCAAGACACCGACTGTCCTCCAGATATGTATATCAACAGCACACACTCGTCTGGTTATGGTGGACTCCTCACCTACCTTGGACCGACTATATGTCTCTTGTCCCCTTTCACAGGACAAGCATATAAGCATCAGGATTGTAAAATCTGTCACAGTCATGGCCAAGCTCATGCACGGAAGTAAGTCCTGGAAACGTACGCCGACCAAGAAAAGTGTCTAAACACCTTCCACGTCAGCTGCCTCGGACGTATCATGCACGTTAAATGGCAGGACAAAGTGAAAAATACAGAGGCCCTTCAGCGTACGTGCTGGCATCAAAAGCTTATTCTCGCTCCTTAGTCAAAGGCACCTCAGGTGGTTGGGGCATGTTTGCCCCATGAAACCTTGGCGAATCCCTTCTTGGATTCGCCAAGGTAAGGTAAGCTGTGTGATTGGTCTCACCCCATCGATAGATCACACCTCCGTTTTAAAGACACATGCAAATATGACATAAAACTTGCCGGCATAGACACTAACACTTATGAAGGTGTAGATGATAGTCGCCATCCATTCTATGGAGAGCTACTAGGTACAGGGGTCAAGACGTCAGAAAATAATCGGAATGCTAAATTGGCAGACCAAAGGCCTAGGAGGAAGGCTAGGGCAGCATCTCTATATAAACGTGTCTCAGCGCCCTCCTCCTTCATCTGTAAAAATTTGCTCTAGAGACTGCCACTCTAGAGTGGTGCTCTATAGTCACTCTCAAAAATGTAAGGCCAAGCGATACACCATCGTCTTTTAAGGCGAACTGATGCCTACCAATCATTGGACACATTGATTTAGAAAAATAATATTGATAAAACACTTTCAAATTGAAATATACCCTAAAAGCCTCTTCAGTACAAAGGTATGAATAGACCTTAAAAAATACACTCGAAATGGATAGCCCAAACCTAAAGAGGATTCATTCTAAGTTGAGCAATTAATGTTGAAATGAACTTGAGAATTAATAAAAGAAATGAGTATTCTTACTGAAATCCCTTTACATTAGTTCTAACACGTATAAGCCTCAGACAGTAATTTTTCAAGATGGCGGTTGGCGGCCATCTTGGATTTGATCTGAAGATTATCTTTTGTGCAAAATAACTACATGAATTGAATCAACATACCTAATGACTCATGAATAGAGTTATTATTCATGATTCTGGGGCAAAGGGTTCAACAATTGATATTTCAAGATGGCGTCATATGGCGGCCATCTTGGATTTGACCTGAAGATGACATTATATTGCAAAATAGAAAGCAGAAATGGATTCTGCACACCCCAAAACCCCTAAATAGAAGTATTACTCGTCATTCTGGGGCAAGGGGAACACAAGTCAATTTTTCAAGATTGCATATGGCGGCCATCTTGGATTTGACCTAAAGATGACCTTATATTGCAAAAATGATTACAGAAATCAGTTCTACACATCTCTAAACCCCTAAAACGAGTCATTACTCATCATTTTGTGGACAGGGGTTCAAAATAGTTAGGTTTTCAAGATGGCATCTGGCGGCCATTTTGGATTTATGCAAATTAGCAAAATTGCCCAAACGGCAACTTTTGGCAACCAAGCTGAATTTGTTCTAGGACCCCATAGGAACACGAATCAAGAAAAAAACTTCATCGGAAAGAACATTTCTAGGTTCGGAAAATGTCAAATCGACTATATTCCTGACTTCCTGTCCAAGTCAAATTTTTTAGTTCTCTCCAAAACTGTGCTCAAAATTGTTTCCAAGATTGATAAAGATAAATTTTCTGTTGTATCATTATCAGTCCAAAACTTGTAAACCGTAGCTCATAGTAGTAATCATAGTAAGAGGACATGATGGAATCTCCCAGATTGAAGTAGCGAGCAGAGACCAGAAGTCACCAGAGTCAGCAAGTGTGCAGATCTGTGTGTAGAAGAGTGAGAGAAAAAAAAAGAAATAATTTAAATAATCAAATCAAAGTATGAATTTCATTATCTTGATGATTGATGACGTGCGGTGGCATGTAATTCCCGGTCAACAACAAATAATAGTAGGTTTAGACACCTGAAGTTCCACTCAGAACACTGGTGCTCTACCTCAAGTGATGTTTGTGTAGGCCCCACTCTGCTTCACTACCGCTACACTACCATACATGTACGCCACACCTACCCGGGTAGGTGTGTAGCATAGTGTACTAGCGGTAGTGAAGTGGAGACTACGCGAACATCACTTGAGGTACGGTGCTCTGTGTCATTACAAAGAGTGCATTTATCTTCATTGTTGAAGGCATTACGCATACATATGTAGCAGCACTCTCATCAGAAAGAAACACCAGACTCTAGTTTTGGCCAGGAATCAGCATGATCAGGGTAACCACTGTTGAAAATTTGTCTTGCTTCATGACATTGGCATTATGGTGATATAATTCTGTGTATCTGAATGTACATGTATACGATGCAGGGCCCTCCTGGGCATAAACACATTGGGTACTAGACCTGTGTATAATAAAAACTTAAACATTTGGCCTTATCGTGAAATTTGGTATTTGTGTGCTCGTTGTGTGCAAAGTCAATGGGAGTGGATCACCGCCGTTGACGAAATAAACGGCAGTGAATGGACTGGTGACAAAAACTACGATAATGCCAAACATTCCTCTGAAACAGCAGATTTTCAGCCATGGTCCATGCCAGTGCTCCTAAATAATTTAATCGCCTGAGTCCTGACCAGTTTATTTAGAAATCTGAAGAAAAATCTGCTGTGCTGGAATTGTGCAAAAAACATTATTTCTAAAATAGGCCTAAAAACTTTTTAATTTTAATAGTACCGGTAGTTATGCCAAAATGCATGATTCTAAAATTGTATCAGATCTGTATCTGTCATCTGACCTGAATGCATCGTCAGAACAAGTACAGACTATTTCCAAACATGCTTACCTTGGCTTGACTCTTGAGTTTGACTGGATCAAACAGCGTAACCTGCAACATGCATCGGCAGCAAGTGAATGGGACCTTACAGCTTGGAGTTTTTCAATATTCAGAGCAACACAACGAAGACTGTCGAGTGGACAAAATCGGCAAATTCCAGTTCATAATTCAATAAAAAACGGACAAAGTAACAGCTCTGGTTCCCTTATAGTCTGAAGTTGTCGAAAACAGAAATCGGATATCACAACACATGAAGAAAACGGTAAATTCGAAGAAAAATAGAGACCGGGAAGGTGTACATGTATCATCAGTGTATTGCACAGAGAGAGATGATGTGAGAGTCGATCATCATGTGACGTCATTATTCTCGACAGTTTTCGATCGTGTGATCCTCTGCTTGGGGGCGGCTGGGGGGCTGAGAAGGGTCTCTATTAATTTCATTTCTTGCATTTCCACGACATCTGTAAGACTTTTTAGTGACATATTTGTGTATAAAAAGACAAAGACCTTTCCATTCATATATAATTTGTCTATAATCATCACTTTCGTGAATTTTCTTTGTGTGTATACTTTAAGTCAAAGTTTCATGAACTAGATTTATAAAATGTCAAAGTTATGATGACTATCCCACAAATATCCCCAACATGATCAAAGTTTGTTGACCCTAAGTGACCTTTGACTTTGGTCATTTGACCAAGAACTCCTGAGGCAGGATCTTTGGTGATACACTTTCACCCTTATGTCCAAGTTTCATGAACTGGGTCCAAATACTTTCTAAGCAATGACAACATTTCAAAATCTTTTCAATGTTGATGACGCTGCCGTTGCCGTCGGAAAAGCGGCGCCTACATCTAAAAGTCTCGCTCTGCTATGCAGGCGAGACAAAAATGTCAATTCAATAGTGGAAATCACCTTCTATTTTGTTCTATGATATTGCTGAACATTTTGTACTAAAAATTGATGAAAATTTGCTTTAATTATTCCAAATGACTTTTTAAAATTGATCGTCTCGACACACAACAACTGGGTATATCACATGTCACTCTTCAATATCAAGTCCATCCCAACAACAAGTTGATTTGAATATTAAATCTTATACCCTTTTCATAAACCTATACTCCAATTAGCCGCCTAAGAGTAATGCGGATAATTCAATAAAAATTGCGTTCACAAACTCCGAAAATAAGCCGCATTATTTTTACGAGCGCCCGTCCTGAAAAAGGCGGATAATCGCCATGACAACTGGACACGCCCCCTCCGATGCGGTTGTGTTGGAAAAGGGTGACCTTGTGACCGCACCATGGCAATTATCCGCATTATTTGGAAATGCGTTCATAAACTCAAAATCTTATCCCGATGCCGCTATTTTGCGGATAATAGCAGCATCAGAGTAATGCGGATAACTCTTGTCCTCCTCCAATTTTACGACCAAATTATGCAGCTATTGGCCGCCTAATTCATAGTAATTGGGATTATGAAAGGGGTATTACAAGCATAACAATGAAAATGGCATGATGGTTGATTGTAAAATACGAAATGGAAGACAATTTTTAATATTGCTCAATTTCACATTCCCAGTTACATGTACATAGATGAAATTTTAACATCATCCATACAATTTATCTCACCGGACAAACTGACCAATGTAGAGAGGAGAAAGAGGTCTTTATTTTGTGAAATTGTGACTGGCATATAGAGCAAATGGGGGGGGTCTGAGAAAGAAATATGAATTAAAGCGAAGAGAAAACAAAACACATTATACTTAATTTCAAAAATAGGGGGTCTGAGGGGATGAGAGTTTAATAAAACAAGGCAAAAGCAATTTCGTGTCTCGCCCACTGAAAATAACCAGAAATATTGTGATTTGCGAGGGCATGCAAGAGAATTATATCGAAACTTCATTGTGAAATGACTGGGATGGAATGACACTTGTCATTAGAGCCTTGCACTTAAACTTTAATGTTGACATGAAAATGACCTTTGACCTTACCATGTGACCTCTGACTGCAGCATAAAGTGCAGGTCGCGTAAGTACATCTACCATCCAAGTTTTGTTGAAAAGTAATTTACGGTTGCGGAGTTAGGTGTCATAAGAGAGTATTGCATGTAAACTTTAACATTGACCTCAAAATGACCTTTGACCTAACCATGTGACCTCCAACTGCAGCATAACATGCAGGTCCCCAAGTCCATCTACTATCCAAGTTCAGAGATGCCAACTTTTTGAAATCAGAATTAGGGAGGATTTGCAAACCGACACCAAATTATGTGCGCGTAGCGCACATCTCGAGCGCAGAGCGCTCGACCCTTGCGGCCGGGGTCCAGGTCCGCCTTAGGGCCCTGGAAGCTCTGGGTTTCTAGATGCTCTCTGGTGCAATCTGACCCTTATTTTGGAGCATTTCACATGTTTTTAAAAAACATTGTTCCCACTTTTTTAACATAAAAAATATCAAATATGCATTTTTACATGTAAAAAAAAATGAGGGGACAATAGAAGAAAAGTACCTGTTCAACAATAGTAATAAGGAGGAACTATCAGCTATAGGCAGGTTATGTTCCACTATAATTGAGTATAAATCCAGTAAAGAAAAGCTCAGCGCGGTAAGGTCTACCTGTATAAAAAATCTTGTCTTCGTAATGTCCGTATGCTCCCAAAGACCTCCGTGCTTAACTGAAATGTCCACGCTGCAATTGTGCAAAATGCTTGGTAAATTCCTCTTTCCGGCTTCCAAATACACGGATACTAGAGACTGTATTCAGTCTTATACTTCTGAGACCATTTCTTGGACTTCTTTTGATGATTTTCCGCCATTTCGTGTCAATATCAACTCATCAACATGCAGAAATCACACACCGATATTCCACCGCACGACTCGACAAATCCAGCGGCCGCAAGCGTAAACGGCTCACGAAGCTAGCCGGGCCTACCGGCCTGGTGCACAGTGGATTCCCGTTGGGCATATCACATGCACCAGCTTTTCGCTGCTCCTTATTTGTCTGCCTTTCACACAGAATTTAGTAGCAGCGAACGTAATGGAGTTAATACATGCTAAAATTAGCAGACGATACATGTACTTCCAATCCAATTTGATCAATGCAAAAAATCGTAATTTCGGGAGGATAAGGATGGTAATCGTAAGGGCGGGAGTTGGGATGAATTTTCGGGAGCCTCCCGATGAAATCGGGAGGCATCTCTGCAAGTTTGGTTGAAAAGTGACTTACGGTTGCAGAGTTAGGTGTCATACGAGTCTTGCATGTAAACTTTAACGTTGACCTGAAAATGACCTTTGACCTTACCATGTGACCTCCGACTGCCGCATAACATGCAGGTCCCCCAAGTCCATCTACCATCCAAGTTTGGTTGAAAAGCGAATTACGGATTGGGAGTTAGGTGTCATAAGAGAGTCTTGCATGTAAACTTTAACATTGACCTGAAAATGACTTTTGACCTTACCATGTGACATCAGACTGCAGCATAACATGCAGGTTCCCCAAGTCCATCTACCATCCAAGTTTGGTTGAAAAGCGACTTACGGATTGGGAGTTATGTGTCATTACAGGTTTGTGACGGACGGACGTAGGACGGACGAAGGACGGACGATGGACACCAGACGACATTTTGATCCCTAAGTCTCGCCTTCACCTCTGGTGGGCGAGACAATAAATATGCAGAGGGTGACTTTGAAATAAGTATTCGGGGGAGGGTCTGGCACAAATATTGAAAGAGGGGGCAGGTTTGCCAGAAATGTGAGCAAAACAAAAAAGAAATTATAATAATTTCATTCAAAATAATGAAGTTAACAAAATCAAATTTTAGTTCAATTACAAGAAGTATTCATTTTTGTTATAATGAGCTCTTATTTGAGCCTATTGAAATACATGTAGGCAGGTAATTAGAGGCATTGTATATAAGAGAGGAAATGAATACAAAGTGAGAGAGTTAGAAACACAAACTTGGAAAATTAAACGAATGGGAGAGACGTCTGAGATACATATTGAGGAGGGGGGTTACTGTTATCAAGACATATAGTTCTACAGCTGGTAAAATAAATTTTAGCAAGTGGAATGCCTCTTGCAGTCTCACCTGCTTTGCGCAATTCGATATAGCAGCAGTGCTGCTAATGAATAAATATTCAGAAGAAAACACTAATATGATAAAATATTATTTTGATTTATTTAATAATTGTGTAATTATGTGACTTATTATCATGTTTATATCATTATTTGTAAAAGATTCTGCAATTCAGCCTTTGGCTGCTATTGAACTTTTTAAATAAACCAATACCATTACCATGATGTCAATTGACCCAAAATGTGAACTGATTCACAGTATTTTTGAGCACACACAAAACCATTATATTCCATAAACTAAAGACTCTTAACAGTATTTGACATAAATTCACTTCAAAGTTTACTGCTGATGTTCAACTGTATGCTTCCATCTTCATTCCACAATTTTCATACAATGAACACATTCATACCCTACACGGAACTCTTCAAATTTTCACTTTTAAAATCAACCCCAAATTGCTCAATGCTCATTGCACAGAGATCCATAAGACACCACATGGAACTCTCTACCATAGTCAAGGCTAGACATTAGCGGTAGCCCGGTGGCCCGGGGCCACCAAAAATTCATCTCGGGCAACCATTATTGAAAAAATGTTAAGTTTTGGTGGCCCGAATCGGGCAACCAATAATTTTCAAAGTAGCGCAATTTTTCTCCCGAATTTGCATGCATTTATCAACCTTCTACAGTTAAAATTGCAAGCCAATTTGTCATGCGCCTTTTTTGTTAATCTACACACAAATACACACACAAAGATTGCATAGTCATGACAGTATGTAGGCCTACCGCTAGCATACAGTAACTATTATTCAGCCGGCCGCGCCGGCTGTCTGGCTGAGCTTTGCATGCATGAAACCAATGCAGCTAGCTGTGCGCGAGCAGACTATTCAGACCCAGGGAGCTGGGATACGAAATGCTACTGCTAAGAAATCTTCCCCAGAACTTTGGAAATCTACGTCAAAGTCACATTTTACACCAATGAAATGCCCTTCTACAGTCCATATTACTGAAACCTGATTAATTGCAAGCATTAAAAGGAGGAATTATGACCTCTCTTTTGACTCAAAAAGACCGATTTCCAAATGCATTTAATACACATAAAACACATAGGTGAGTACATCACAGTCCCATATGTGCATTTGTATGTATGTTGATATTTGGTTTATTTCGAAGCTGTGTCTCTTTGAGCCAAAATAAATAGGCCGATCTTTCTTTCTTGTTTACAAATGACTTCTTAAACCACTCTTAAGGAAGTAAATACTTTGGGAAGGCATTTCATTGATATGACATGTGAATTTTTTCCATCATTTTGTCAAATATAGGGAAGGAATTTTCTCACTGTTTGTTCCAGATAACTTTTGCCATTTTATTTTTTTCTTTCATTTTTTTCACAGTGATTAAACCATTTATACCCCTTCCCATTGAAAATGCCTGATTAAAGAACATGTTTCTACTGAATAATAATAATTTTCCCCATTTTTTGATAATTTTGTTTTATTTATTTTTCTTAAATTTTCTTTTGTTTTTTCTCAAATTTTTTTTTATGACCTGTTCTTTGTTTTTTCTTTCTTCATTTTTTCTTTTGTTTTATTTCACTTACCGTATTCATTTTCACAATTTTTGTTTTCTTTTTTTCAATATACTATTCTAAAAATTATTTTTGTTTATTTCCCCCTTTTACACATTGTTCTAATTCTGCAGCATGTGATTTTCTCCTGCTATAATATGCTGGAAAAGAGAAAATAAACTGGATTTGGGGCCTGCATAATCTAGGTTTTACAATCAAAAAGGAAGGAAAAATCATTGTTTTGTAAATCTATCTGAGTTTGATATATGCACTATTTATTTACTTTACCATTATGAGTATGTGTCTATACGGAGATTAAAAATCTACACAACCTGGGAACAATACAATTCTTTTATTCTCTTTCAATCATTTCATATTTACAATGATAGAACAATTTATATATTACCACAAAATAAGCAAAGTAAAATAACAGCAAGCACGATTTACATACAAGATGTACAAAGAATAGTGGTACGTGTTGGTGATTGCAGAATATTTCAGTTTTATTCATTTTTAATTAATGTTTTTCTTTATATTTTTCGGGCCACCACCAAAAAAAGTTAATGTGGAGCCTTGCCATAGTCTATCAAAAAATGTTTGAACATCTCTTTACCAGGCCTCTACAAAATTTTTTTCGTCACTTGCCCTGTTGGGCAAGTGATGAAAAAACTTGCTTGCCCGATAGAAAAAACTGCTTGCCCAATTTTTTAAATAATTTTTTCATTATGACGGCACTATTATTTTTATTAAGGTATACAAAATAACAATTGAGAATCATGTCCAGTATAAAAGAACACACATTGAAAAGGATATTTTCAGCAACGTAGGCCTAAGTCTTTACGTTTATTTTGGAGAAAAAAAATTGATGTTTTATGGGTATTTAAGGTTTTAAAAAACCCTTCAACAAAAGTTGCTAAAATTTCATATTTTGCATCTTTAAATCCATGAAATGGCTTCCTGCGTACCATATTTCCTTAGAATTGCTTTCATTTACCGTAGTTGGAAAAGTAAGAAAGCCAGTGAAAAATGTTCAGCTCTTTATTGACTCGGAAAAAATTATTTTATCATCAAAAGTGGAGTGGCTAAAATTTCACATTTTGCATCTTTAAATCCATGAAATGGTAATTTATTTTCCATATTTCCTTGATTTAAAAAAAAAAAATTAGTTGGAAACCATCAAGTCTTTTCTTCATCATTTTATGATGTTCCACTCGGTCAATAATTTTATCTACATGTTTTCACATGCTACTTTTTTTTATTTTGAGGAATACCTGTTCACTTAGTATTACTAACATTGTTTAATATTGTATGATTTTTAAGTAATTTTTTCACTATGCTTAGAATCTTGGGTGAGGGTGTGTGTGTGTGTGTGTGTGGGTGTTTGTGTGGGTGTGACTGTGAGTTGAACTTTGATATAAATGAATTCAATATCTAATTTCTACTTCGCCTATTCCAGTACAATAACCTGTACTCGGCCATGTAATAAAGGCCCACATACCCTAACTTTTCCTGAAGTTCTTTGAAAACGCAGACTTCTACGAAAATTGCATTTCTCTATTGGGGAGTCTAAATTTGGTGAGAATGTATTCATTAATAACTTAAATATACATGACAATGAAGAAATCATCAAACTTTATTGGAAGTTTTGAATAATATACCCGAAATGTAAACTCTGTCTGAAACAGAAAATCACCATCATTGAGGCCTTTACTGAGCGAATTGTCCCCCAGAGCTCTGGCAGAGAGACAGAGCTCAGACTGGCTAGCTAGTATGCGCACGTGTGTGAGCCTCCTGCCGGCCTTGTAAAATAGATGGAGCTTTGTTTGATGATTTATTGTCTGATATTTACCTCATCCCCTCAAAAAGGGAAACAAATGAATTTTAAGTTATAATTAACAAATACGGCAAGTTATTTTGGATGTTAATAGGCCGTTTTGAAAAGCAAAGCCGAATGACAACTCACCAATGCGCGGTTACTAGACTCTGTGATTTATTTCCTGTGTAATTCTAATTATTTTATCACAGAATTGTGATATCGGAAGGGGGAAAATGTGCATTAGAAATTGCACATGGTGGTAGTCATAATGGACCCCTATACTACATTCAACTGTTTCCCGGCCATTGCGTTGATTTTTTTCATACCTGGTACCATGTATGGAAATACGTGGTACAGAAAAAATAACGCAATTTCGGAATTTGAAACTGCGCTACTTGAAGGCTTATTCATGATTTTGAGTGTGGATTTTTGATGATTTATGGAAAAGCGAGGTACGGTACAGAAAAAAGGATGCAACAACCACTTGCCCGATCGGGCAATTGACTTTGAGAAGTGCTTGCCCGCACGTCATTTTCACTTGCCCCGGGCAAGCGGGTTTGTCGCGCCCTGTCTTTACTCATTTGAGGCAAATGTTAAATCCTAATATATTATCAGAATATTTGAAGTACGTTTTCTGTGTCCCTGTTTCAGTTAATCATTAGCAAATGAGCAAGATTTATCCAAGTCCTATGTGGCTGAATTCACATCCCTACAAAATCTTGTGAATTTTGAGACTTTTTTCCTCAAAGAATTTATCCATTTTCTTCTTGAGAAAAATTGATTATTTTTGTACCATAGGAAAGAGTACACATTACTCTTTTATATTGGTTATTTCTTTTAAGGAAAATATTTTGATAAATAGGTGAATTTAAGGCCTGAAAAGAGGCCTCAGAGTAGTCTTCCTCTGTTTTCTCTAGCAAATTGTACAAAATTTTGTGTTTTGGGCAAAAACATTTACTACAGTAGTATATCATCAGAAAGCTCAAACTCTCTACTTTCATACAATGTCACTCTTGATATGTGACATTTTTTGGATGGGTCAGCAGACAGCCTTTTCCATCAAGATGCAAGACGAGATTTCTGAAATTTTTGAATAGCATAAAATCTAGAGCTCTGATTGGCTGAATGTTTTCAAAACGACAGGCGTGGGTAATTTGAAGAGATTACCACATGGTGAGTGTGACCTTCAGAGGCCCAGTGTGGGGAACATTGGAATTTGCGTAGTGTGTGGCCTCTATGACAATCAGAGCGCAGTATTCTTGTTTTTGAGCTGCTAAATGTACTTGGCCTATGAAAAGCTGGCTGCTGAATCATCTAAAATATCTCTTCTTATAAAATTTATATTATATTAAAGCTTTAATCTTCAGCTTTATCATAATCTAAAAATCATTTGTGCTTAACCAGAAATTAAGGGTAAAAACAACAAATTTTGTTGCATGAAAATAATCATTTTCTTTCCTGTTTTAGATCAAAGGTTTCCCCTATAATACAAAAATCCAAACACATGACCTTCACTACCGCTACACTCCACTCCACCTAGCCTGGCTTGAGGATTCCTAAATAGACAGCTGGCAGCCGTCTGTTTCGAGGAGTCTTTCAACATTTTAAATTTTTTTTAATTTCTCCTCGTACACAGCGGCTTGCTATCGAGCAGCTACCATTAGGGGGTGAACAATGCAAAATTCCCCGATGGGGGCACATCGATTTTTGTCTTTATTTCATAAACATATTGAAAAATAATTTAACCAAAATTGAGATTATCATTCCGTTTTGGCCTGAAATGCACTTAAACAGGGAAAAATAAACTTAAAAGGGGAAAAATAGTGATTTACTTCGGCTGATGCACAACTTCACTCCCCTGCTTTATCCAAACTTATAAACATATGGCGATTGAGTCCCCTGTACAGATCGCGCTAGAACTTCGGTCTCTGTATTTGGTGAGTGGAGCCAACGTAGTTCAGCGGAATAACCAACAGAGACCGAAGCTTTTGGTCTATGTTTGTACTTGACTATTTATTTAGCAAAATTATTGAAAATTGAAAATCCAATTATTTCCCCACCCCAAAAAAAAAACTATGTCTGACTTCGTTTTTGGTTAAAACTCATAATTTTCATAATATTTAGGTATCATAGTAAAATATTATACTACTTATGACTTATGGAAAGCATGTTGAAATTTATGATATTTTAAAAGTTTTAAGTGTGGAATCGCCCATACGTCATTACGTGTGAGGAACTTCATGTTGACTCTAATAGGCACTTTACTCGTGCAGACAGATCACTAGATGTAGATTTTTGCATTGCAGTGAATGGGGACTATCACACACAGTTCCGCTCTGCTGAGTAATGGAGTTGCATTCGGAATTGCTCAATAAAAGAGTCAGTTTCTTCCTTTATTTGTTTTGATTGGTCGAAAATTCCTGCGGTTGCTTCGTACTTCCTTCGGCAAATATCGATAATAACCCTTTGCGTGCAACGGGCTTCTGTAGAAGCCCAGCGTGTCATTCTCTGAGCTACGACGGGCTTCTACAGAAGCCGAGATATTTTTGGTTTAATCCGATGAAGTTTTTCAGCTTTTTCGTAATTGTTGTGTACCAAAACCTCTGCCACTATTTCCTTTATAAACCTATTTCGATAACAGAATAAAAAAAATATACAGCTACGTGGGGAAAAATCCAGAAAATAGGAAATCATATCAACTTTACCAATTTTTTGTTGGAGTCAGAAGGGGAAGAATAAATTTGGTGACGAGCACGTACGCGCGCAAAAGGCCTGATCATGTGATTTGTTCTGATCACGTGATTTGATCGATATCTTCAGAAAAACAAAAAAGCTTGTACAAGGGTAATGTTTTAATACTTTGAGCTTTTCTCGGTGCTCTTTTGAACTTTTTCCCTCCCCACATCATCCCTCTCCTTCTCATTATTTTTGTCTACTTTTCTATTAAAAAAAGAGAGAAAAGAAAGCAGATCTAGCACACCATTCATCTTATGCTCTTTTCAAAACATACACTTACTTTATGATATCCGCACTACCCAAACAAA
Source organism: Lytechinus variegatus (assembly GCF_018143015.1). Taxonomy (NCBI): domain Eukaryota; kingdom Metazoa; phylum Echinodermata; class Echinoidea; order Temnopleuroida; family Toxopneustidae; genus Lytechinus; species Lytechinus variegatus. Next base: position 424,200 of record NC_054744.1, on the reverse strand, counting down.
AGAATGTCAGGGCGGCCACTCAAACAAATTCCTTCCGAAAAGAGCAGGATACAGATGGTCAACGACCCGAACAAAAGGAAGATTAGTGTTTATCGAGAGGGTGACTTATTGAATGCTTTTCGTACTTAGCAATACTAAAAGCTTTTATGAATACTTTTTTTCTTTTTATTTCAACCAACATACCGGAACTAAAAACATCAAACTTTGTCTCATTTACCAACAACGCGTAGGTGCTTATGACATACATGAGTGACTCAATTTACTTGCATAAAAGTGCTTCCCCTTCGTGATGATGTATATAATAATGAAAGAAGAACCATTTAGGGAAATTAGATAGGAAAAAAAATGTTCAGATGTCACGGTCAATGAGAGACAGAGATAAGAGTTAAAAGACAAGTGCGCATTTGCTAATATTCCATGAATATCCACTTAAACGAATAACAAAATGACATTTTTTGGTTATAGATTACAAAAGAAATCACACAATATTTGTTAGTCGCAACTCGTTCCTCAGACCCTTGTCAAACTGATGACTTTTTATTATTATGTTTGACCTACCCCCCCAGATAGAAATGTTCTGACCTGCAATCTAATATTGCTTGTTTGTATTCTCTCTGATTTTCTCTTTTTTTTGCCAATTTCCTTTTTTTTTAACCGGCGAATAGCGTGGAAACAAAGGTTCATTTAGAAAAAAAATTCTGACCCGCACCCATTTTTGTTCCCGTTACTGCAAACAAACCTTTGGGTCACTTACCCTGGTTAGCATCAAAACCAAAATGTAAGATTTCTTATGTAAAAAACAGGGGCCGCTGAGCGTTTTTTATAATGAAGTGGTTGAGCTGAAAGTAGTAGGGAGTGGACCGGCCAAAAGAAAAATTACAAATTATGTAGACTTTGGATTTTCTGTACATGTTTTTTTTTCTCAAGAGGGTGAAGACTGAAACTTCCTACCAACTCCGCCGCCTCTGTACTATTAAATTGAACGATTAAAACGATAGAGACAAAAATGAATTCTAACTATTATGATTAATGATTTATTTATTACCATGATTACTTCATGTGTTTTCGGTTGTGAAATCAAGGAGACAAATCAAAAATAGAACAAAACGAATGAACAAATAAAAAACACTTTTGATAGCGGATGTTATAATTTATTCTAGAAAAAATAATTTATCTTACTTTCATTAGTTGCCAGCATGGCTCTTTTTGAGGGAAAAGTAAGATAAAGACAGAAACGTAGAACGTGACGAGGAGAGTCGGGAGGTATGATTTCAGACTTACAATTTCAGTCACTTTTACTCGTGTAACTCTTTGAAATAATTTCAGGATATATACAAATCGAATACTGATGCGCAGAGAAAATTAGTTTACTGTTACAATAGCTGCGTGGAAAATCGAATTAAATGAGTCAAAATTTACGAAAAAATCTAAAAATGACTTTTAGTGAAAGATGGAGGTCTTTGTCTTGCCTTAACCGTAAGCCCCAAGTTCACAAACAATAGTTTAGTCGTGCATTTTTATACGATGATCATTATCATATTTTATTTTGCGATAAATATCTACCCATTTTATTGATATAGAAAATGGAAGATGATATAAAATTTATTGTGTAATGCCAGTTACAATAGTAGTTTTAAAAGGTTTTTCGGGACTTTATTTGAGAATCAGGGAGGAACCCCCCCCCTCAATTTTCGACATGATGGCCACGATGCAATAGGATGAGAGGCTCACAAATGCAACAATCCCCGGTCAATACAAGTTGGCAAAATCGAGGCATAGCCTACTCTCGGAACGACTTACGAAGAGAGAGAGAGAGAGGGGGGGTAGATGTCATGTAAAATGACAGGTACTGAGAAGTAAAAATCAGAGAGAATGGATAGAGGGGAATGAGGCTGGTATAATACCTCGTATTCCAAATCGGGGAGAAGGAAGACGATTCAAATATAATTTAAATGAGAAGAACTAAGAGAAAAAAAGGTGTAGACGGGAGGGGATATAGAAATACGATAGCTAAAACTAATAATGAACTAAAAATTTCCTCACCGGAAGTTGAGGAAATAGAACGAGAATTTACGGTGAGGCATCCGTCTATAAACAGCACGTTTGTTTGGCTTGTCCCGACAAATCCCTCTCAATCTTCCACCTACCCCCCATAAAAAATGTTATCAATTTTCCTACTATTTCGTCAGTTTCTTACTTCCTTTTTTTCTTTTCTTTTTTCTGGCGAATAGCATAGTAGAAAAGGATCCATATAAAGGAAAAAAGACAGGTCCACCTTATATTTTTTCTTTACGGCAAACAGTGGCCGCCGGGCGGTTTTGGTAATGGAGGGGTTGAGCTGAATGTGGGAGGGAGTGATCCAGCCCCCCCCAAAAAAAAAAATATATATATGGACTGACGCCTCCTTGCAACTCCAACACCTCTGTATTATTTAACTGAACAATTAAAAAGATAGAGACGAAACGGGATACAAATCTTTCATGATTTATTTGTTAATTTTGTTTTCGGTTGTGAAAAACCCAGAACGGTTAAAAAATGAATAAAATGGAAGGACATAATAAAAAACTTTTAATTTGGATGTTACAATTTCATGAGATGAAAATGATTTACTTTTTCTCATTGTGATGAACAGTAGTCTGTACCATAGCTATTTTGGAGGGAAAGGGAGATAAAAGAAAAATGAATTGTAGACGAGACGAGGAGAGCGTTGGGAGGTATGATTTTAGATCCACGGATTCACATTTACACCCTTCACTCTTTGAAATTGCAATGGAAAACATATCGAATACTGGTATGCAATCTTCAAGAACAATTTTTTTTTATTACAAACTATAATTCATGAAAAGAAGATACCAAAGATGATTTTTAGTGAATCGTTGAGGCCACCGTCTCGAAGCCCCTCAAAATCACATAATAGTTTCGGACTTTCGTTGCGCGGTGTTAAATCACCATCATCGCACTTGCAAGGGAAACTTCACGCTTTTTTATTCATTCTGGAAAATAAAGGTATTTGGTATGCTGTGATTTCACCCAACACGGATTATCATTGTAATTATACACTTTGCAAGTGATCTCTACAATTAGGTAAAGAGACTATTCATGAGAAGCGGGACAATAGGCAATGAAAAAAGCACTAGAGCAGACAACAAAGCGGTATCGATCGAACCCGACCTGTCCGCGCGTGCTGATTGCCCTTACGCATTTTTGTACACAGTGCCTATTGACTTGGGAAAAAGCGAAGATTTTACAAAATAACACGACTTTTTCCTCATAAATTTCTTAACTTTTCTGTTGATTCCAGAAGCAAAACCTTTATTTCTAGAAAGAAAAATGTCTGATCTTTCATCTTTACATTTACTAAAAATCATGAAAATACATCAGATTGGCGCAATTAGCAATTGATTAGGAAAACACCGCCACCGATCCAAATACCAGCAATGTACCAAAACGGCCCCGCCGCAGGGAGAGGTATCGGGATTCGCGGTTCTGCACGCAAAGGGATAAACAACACAGAGTTTCACTTACCATATAGTGGGATGGAAGGACCCAATATTCAGGTATTAATTTTTCTTTGCTTGAAATCGTCTTCTCGTAATCATCGGATCTTATCGAACTTGGTAAGCCCGGGGGGTGGGTGCACTCAGTATATAATACATAGTGTGTATGTGCCACAGAGGGGATCCCCATTTTTACAATCAAATTTCCATTCCAAGGCAAAGCATTTTTGTCTTTTTGAGAAAAAGAGAAGAGAAAGCCGCTCCAAAGCATAGCAACTTCTTATCGAGAAAATACCTTCATGTATGATCTGCGTAATAACCTACCTCACTCCTTAGCAGATTATTGTAACCTAATTGAGCACAATTATCCTACTAGACAGAAGAAAGGCCAACAAGTAAATCTTCCAAAAATAAAAACAACTCAAGGCCAATTTTCACTTTCTTTTCTAGGTAGCAATTTCTGGAATAAAGTACCAGTCGAAATCAAATTGAAGAAATCAAGAAAAAGTTTTAGGAATTCTCTAAAAAGTTATGTGTTCATAAATTCGCACCATTAACGTGTAAGTCTACAGTCAAGGTTCGACATTAGCGGTGGCCCGGGGCCACCAAAAATTCATCTCGGGCAATCATTCTTTGGCCTGAATCGGGCAACCAATAATTTTCAAAGTACTGCAATTTTTCTCCCGATTTTGCATTCATTTATCAATTTTCTACACTTCAAATTGAAAGTCAATTCGTCTTGCACCTTTTTTGTTAATCTACACACAAATACACACACACAAAAAGTGCATAGTCATGACAGTATTACTATTATTCAGCAGGCCGTGCCAGCTGTCTGACTGAGCTTTGCAGCGCATGCATGAAACCACTGCAGCTAGCTGTGCGTTTGCAGACTATTCAGACTCAGGGAGCTGCGATACGAAATTTTACTGCTAAGAAATCTTCCCCAGAACTTTGAAAATCTATGTCAAAGTCACATTTTACACCAATGAAATGCCCTTCTACAGTCCATATTACTGAAACCTGATTATTTGCAAGCATTAAAAGGAGGAATTATGACCTCTCTTTTGACTCAAAAAGACCGATTTCCAAATGCATTAATACACATAAAACACATAGGTGAGTACATCACAGTCCCACATGTGCATTTGTATGTATGTTCATATATTTGGTTTATTTTGAAGCTGTGTCTCTTCTAGCCAAAAATAAATAGACAGCTTCTTTCTTTCTTGTTTAAATGACTTCTGAAAACCACTCTTGAGGAAGTAAATACTTTGGGAAGGCATTTCATTGATATGAAATGTGAATTTTTTCCATCATTTTGTCAAATATAGGGAAGGAATTTTCTCACTGTTTTTTCCAGATAACTTTTGCCATTTTCTTATTTTTTTCTTTCATTTTTTTACAGTGATTAAACCATTTATACCCCTTCCTATTGAATATGCCTGATTAAAGAACACGTTTCTACTGAATAAAAATAATAATTTTTCCCCATTTTTTGATAATTTTGTCTTTAGTCATTTTTTTTACATTTTCTTTTTTTTTTCTCAATTTTTTTCCTGTTCTTTGTTTTTTCTTTCTTCATTTTTTCTTTTGTTTTATTTCACTTATTCATTTTTACAATCTTTGTTTTCTTTTTTTCAATATACTATTCTAAAAATTATTCTTATTTATTTCCCCCTTTTACACATTGTTCTATTCTGCAGCATATTTTTCTGTGATTTTCTCCTGCTATAATATGATGGAAAAGAGAAAATAAAATGGATTTGGGGCCTGCATAATCTAGGTTTTACGATCAAAAAGGAAGAAAGGAAAAATCAATGTTTTGTAAATCTGAGTTTGCTATATGCACTATTTATATACTTTATCATTTTAAGTGTGTGTCTACTAGTGCTGTTGTAAGGAACAAAAATCCATGTCGACATGTCGCTTAAAAATCAATCCCGACATCGACAATGTCGACATGAAAAAGGGATCGTAATTTAGCCTAGGCTCCCTAACAAAAAAAATCATTCGATCGTGGAACATAACACTCTCAATCAAATGTATTCACCTTGACACGAGTGATATCCCCACACTAGATCTAGATCTATATAATACAGGCTCAGCTCGGGAAAACATATTTTCACTAAGCTAGAGTGAATTAACTTTCAAAATCACCGAATTAATCCACATCTTTTTCCGGAGAATCAAGTTTTGTACCACGATCCGGTCTCGAAAGCATTGCGCAATAACACTCCGAGCCAATTTGAGAATCACCAATTACAATAGTGATCATTGCGTATTGTACGCTGGTACACATGTGCTGCAAACGCAAGCTCCTCAAATTGACAGTAAAAAATAATGAAAATCGACCGATAATTTCAGTATCACTTCCGCGGCGATCCGTGCAACGATCTCCAAACGAAGGAAGGGAAGTTTTCTGTGACTTCGTGATTTGAAATAAGCGCTCAATCGCGGCGGTCACAACTTTGACAAAAACGTTTATGTGAAAAGTAATGCATTGAGGAGCAACGTATTATCAAGCACGGTGAATAGCGATGGGTACATATGGATGGGTACGGTGAATGCTACTACGCTACGCTCGCTATATACGCGCTAGCTAGATCTAGAGCGCGCGATCGTCGAGGGGCAGCTCGATCGGGCAGGCCGGCCCACACTCAGGCACTGACGTATTTCTGCTGCCGCGCAGCTCGCAGGTATTCTTTTTTCATTTAATGTGCCGCTTTATAGCTGAATAAACCTTTTAATCGCGCCACTTACTGTGGATAAAAGCTTCTAACTTTTCAGCTAAGCTTTATACTCCTGACTTTAGGCTAGACGCCTTTTTATTTTATGTTTGCATGTCGATGTGAGTGCGTGCATGTCGACATGTCGGAAACATTGAAAATCCTTTGTATGTCGACATCAATGTTGATATGAGGCCTATCGACAACAGCACTAGTGTCTACACAGAGATTATAAGTCCAATACAATTCTTTTATTCTCTTTCAATCATTTCATATTTACAATGATAGAACAATTTATATATTACCACAAAATAAGCAAAGTAAAATAACAGCAAGCACGATTTTCATACAAGATGTACAAAGAATAGTGGTATGTGGTAGTGACTGCAGAATATTTCAGTTTGTTTTATTCATTTTATATTAATGTTTTTCTTTATATTTTTCAGGCCACCAAATTTTACTAATGGGCCACCAAAAAAAATATTTGAAGGTTTTGGTGGCCCACACGGGCCACCACCAAAAAAAGTTAATGTGGAGCCTTGCTACAGTAGATAATTAATACAATTAAGATACTTAATATAGGGTATTTATATTGCGCACATAACCACCTTGTTAGGTGCTCAAAGCGCTCCTATATTACCCCGCTAAGCTAGGCGTTCATAGCGCACACAGCTTTTTAAGGAATTACTTCCTACCGGTACCCATTTACCTCACCTGGGTTGAGTGCAGCAAATTGTGGATCAGTTTCTTGCTGAAGGAAATTACACCATGGGTGGGATTCGAACCCACGACCCTCTGTTTCAAAGTCCGAAGACTAATCCACTGGGCCACAACCCTTCAAAAAATGTTGATGATAACCCTTTACAAGGAATATATTGTAATTTAGATTTTTGTTTTGTTTTGTTTTTCCTTCTTAAATGTGCATTTTGTAATATTTGTGGGGCCAGGCTTGATTAGCACTTGTGCTATTTTACCATTGCATTTACCATTGTATTTTTATACATGTGTAACTGTTATGGAATTTGTTTTATAACCAGGGGGGCGTTTCATGAAAGGACTTGTCGGACGTTTTATCCGACAAGTCCCATTTTATCCGACAGTTACTATAGTAACAGTGCTTCTCAACCAATCAGAATCCAGGAAAGTTGTCAGATCTGACAACTTGTCGGACGAAAATATTGATGAAATGCCCCCCTGTAAACATGTGAATATTGTTGGTACATAAATAAATCCGCTCCAAAGCTTCGCATATTTTCCGTTACGACGTTCCAGCCGTACTGATCTGCTACAATGAGCCGCAATTTTGGTGAAAAGGGGCCGCAGAGCGCTATTCGACCATCACATCTGTGCTAGCGCACCCGGCATCCGTGCCGCCGGGCTAGCTGCATGCACGTATGCCGTTCCATAGGGATGAATATGCAATCACACGAAGGCGACCTGTTCCAAAGGCCCCCGTTTTCACAAACATTTGTCGTTCCGAGGACCCTCCTGTTTACAATAAACCTGCTCCAGGCCCCCGTTTTTTGTCTCGCCCACGGCACATACCCACTACTTTTTTGGTCGAGTGCCCCCCCCCCCCCCCGGTCGGTAAGTAATGAAATTAAATATTTGAGAACATTTTGTTAAAGTTGATTTGAATTTGGTCTGTAAAGAGCAAGCGGAAATGAACTTCAATTTTGAGTGTTGTGAGGTGTTTGTGAATCTGGCTCGGCCAATCGAGCAGGGTTGTTTTGAGCTTATCCGAACAGCTGTGAGTGACGTCATCCCCGCTGGATGGGCTCGAGATTAGTCTCAGTATTCAGACACAGTATGTTTGAACAGTTGTATATTTTTTTAAATTCCGATTTGGGCTCTGTTAATTATGAAATTTGAATAATTATTTTGAAAATAATTTTGTAGAATTCGTGCGAAATATGTATTAAGAGCAAAACTGCAAGTAAACTTCAAGAATTTTGTTTGATAAGTGATTTCTTTGTTGGAATGCGTCTGAATGTCTAGAATATGGTATTGTTAATGAAAGTCGTATTTATGAATGGCACAGAAAGCTCCTTCCATGAATTTAATGTAGAAATACCGGTAGGTTTACATGCATGAGATGTGTATCATGAATTTGATATCTCATTTATGGACCTTTGTTATGGTGTTAATTATTATTTTGAAGATATTATGAAAAAATAAGAGAAGACAATAATTAGGCAATAGTGATGATGAGACATTAATAATAATGAGACAATAATAATAATTTTATTACAATAATAATTATTATGATTATAATGATAACAATTATGATAGTAATTTTAATTGTAATAATTACTGAGACAATAATATTAATGATATCAATAATAATCATTATAATAATAATACTTATACAGACCTTCATTTTTGAGGAGCGCAATCGCGCCGGCGCTCCTTAAAAATAATAAGGAGAGCAAAAAATCGCGCTTCTCAAAAAAAAAGGCAAAAAGAAGCTGCTGAAAACTGCTTATCTAAAAAAAGAGCCATTGGAGTAAATTAGAGAGTCAAAAGGGGCCTAAGCTTTCGATCCTAGCAGAATCTTCGTCGGAGGCAAAATGAGAAAAGGAAAAAAAAAATAAAAGTAAAAAAAAATGAGAAATTCCTTTAAATTACTTTGATTTAGTTGAAATCTTTCAGAAAAATGAAGAATATTCATCTCTTTCCCGACTCTGATTTTCATTTCATCTCGGTAAATATTGCAGTCCCATGTAGTCCCATATGTTGATTTTCATGGCAACACCATGGAAGACTACATGTGGGACTACAATATTTACCGACGTAAGTTCAAATCAGAGTCGGGAAAGTGGTGAATATTCTTCATTTTTCTGATAGTTTTCAACTAAATCAAAGTAATTTCAAGGAATTATGGAAAAAAGAAGGCCATTTCATGGATTTAAAGATGTAAAATGTGAATTTTAGCAATTTTTGTTTTCAATTTTTTTTTTCTTTTTTTTTTTAGCAGGAGCGCATACGACATCTTGTAAACGTATTGACGTGACCCAGGCCTAGTTTCACCACAGATTAATTAATAGCTAACTCAGCTATTGCATAATGTTAAGAAAAATCTACAATTTATCATTCATGTATTGTAATTAATTGATTTGAGCTCCTCACGGAGAGCGATTCTGAGGAGCTCAATTGAGCTCCTCACAAAAATAAGGAGAGCGATTTATTGAGCTCCACGAAATTATAAAGGTGAAGGACTGCTTATAATTAAAATAAATATAATTGTAGAAATAATCATAATTACAGTAATTATAATTAAAGGCCTTATAATTATTGAGACAATAATAACTATTATTACAATAATAATAATTATTACAAAATAATTATGACAACAATTATAATGAAAGTAATTATAATTGTACTAATTACTGAGACAGTAATATTGATACATTAGGTCATCAATAATAATTATTATAAAAAAATTATTATAATTATAAAAATAATCATAATTATAATCAAAGGCCTTATAATTATTGAGACAATAATAACTATTATTTCTGGTGGACCGGGGCCACCAGAAATTCACCTCGGGCAGCCATTATTGAAAAAAATGTTTTTGGTGGCCCAAATCGAAGCCATTATTGAAAAAAATGTTTTGGTGGCCCAAATCGAGCAATCAATAATTTTCAAAGTAGCGCAATTTCTCTCCCAATTTTGCACGCATTTATCAACTTTCTACAGTTCAAGTTGCAAGCCAATTCGTCATGTGCCCTTTTTGTTAATCTACACACACACAAAGATTACATACCGGTACATGTAGTCATGACAGTATGTAGGCCTACCGCTATAGCATACAGTAACTATTATCCAGCCGGCCGCACCGGCTGTCTGAGCTTTGCATGCATGCTAGCGCAGCTAGCTGCAGTGGTTACACATTTTACACCAATGAAATGCCCTTCTACAGTCCAAATTACTAAAATCTGGTGTAACCTGATTATTTGCAAGCATTAAAAAGAGGAATTATGACCTCTCTTTTGACTCAAAAAGACCAATTTCAAAATGCATTAATGCACATAAAACACATGGGCGAGTACAACACAGTCCCACGTGTGCATTTGTATGTATGTTGATACTTGGTTTCTTTCGAAGCTGTGTCTTTTCTAGCCCAAAATAAACAGTTTCTTGTTTATAAATGACTTCTTAAACCACTCTTGAGGAAGTGAATAATTTGGGAAGGCATTTCATGATATGACATGTGATTTTTTCCAGCATTTTGTCAAATATATGGAAGGACTTTTCTCACACTGTTTTTTTCCAGATATAACTTTTGTAGGGACAGTGATTTTCCGTTTCAAAAAATGGCCTTTTCCGTTTCAGAAAATCTCAAATTCCGTTTCAGCATGTCAGAAAACAGAAATTCTGTTTCCCCATACATGTAGACTTTGTACACACGGAAAAGTGACAATTCCGTTTACACATTGAATAGCAAAATCACAGCGCGTGCACTCGCACTGGCCAAAATTTGTATCTGCTACTGTACCAACAACACAATAAAATCCATTCTAATCGGATCTATGCGGGGGATTTAATAATTTTTCGAACAAAATAGCATGCATACATCCTCACCTTTCACATAATTAGCATTATTTTATGGTGAAATTAAATTTCATCGATAATTTTTGGGTTTATTGGACATCGTTATCATCAGTCAACGACTTGCGCCAATCCGCCATCTTGGATTTTAAGACCACGATATCGTGCTGTTACATCTTCAAACGTAGAGGGCAGCAACACACGACTGTGCAGTTGAGCGATATGAAGCGATATAAAGCTCAACCAGGCAGGCGCGGCCGGGTACGGGTACAGGGTAATATCGAGTGTGCTGATGTCGAGAGCAGTCACGATGTGTGAATAAATGATTGTAGCGAAGTGAGATCATGTTTTCTGGGGTTTTTTGGCCATTAACAGTCCTTCACGTTTATAATTTCGTGGAGCTCAATAAATCGCTCTCCTTATTTTTTTGAGGAGCTCAATTGAGCTCCTCAGAATCGCTCTCCGTGAGGAGCTCAAATCAATTCATTACAATACATGTATGATAAATTGTAGATTTTTCTGAACATTATGCAATAGCTGTGTTAGCTATTAATTAATCTGTGGTGAAACTAGGCCTGGGTCACGTCAATACGTTTACAAGATGTCGTATGCGCTCCTGCTAAAAAAAAAAAGAAAACAAAAATTGAAAACAAAAATTGCTAAAATTTCACATTTTCCATCTTTAAATCCATGAAATGGCCTTCTTTTTTCCATAATTTTTTGAAATTACTTTGATTTAGTTGAAAACTATCAGAAATATGAAGAATGTTCACCACTTTCTCGACTCTAATTTGAACTCACATCGGTAAATATTGTAGTCCCACATGTAGACTTCAATGGTGTTGCCATGAAAATCTACATATGAGACTACCGTAAGTAACGGTGTATTAACCGCACCCCCAACTTTGGACTAAAAAAAAAAAAAAAAAAAAAAAAAAATTCTCTCACATTTACATGCATATTTGAGGTACAAAGAAACAAAATCTAAGTTTTTAAGATTTCAAAGTATCCAAAGAGATTACCGGTATGCGGAAATCTGCTGTTCTTGATCAATTCATCTACAAATGTTAGAAAGAAAGAACGGTCCCGACAATATTGGCAACTTACACACTCACTCACCTCACAGTCACAGTGTACACACACAGCACTGCCATTACATTGCAAACTACGATACAGTACCACTACCAGTCATGCCAGGACATCTTATCAAATTATGATCTGTGACTTTCCCAGCGTAGGAGGAAGAAACATTCACATTTCTTGCATCACAACCTCACAATCACTTCTCAGAAATTTGATGTCTTAGCATGAATTTTGGATACGGGATTACAGGAAGGTTCGAGAAACAAAGAAATTGACATTTTTTCCAGTTGTTTTTTACGGCTTCGTGCCGTCTCTCTCGTGCGTGGTTTACATGGTATCTTATGAAAAGCAAACAGGAAGGAAAAAAAACAAGCTGGCGCGAAACGGGACTTTGAATAGCGCCAGCTTAAGTCACACTATAACCACATTACAACGCAATCTCTATAAAGCTCACTCAACTCTCGCTCAGCGGTGACAAAATATTACCGAGTATGCTTGGCGTCTCTTTTAAATTAGCCAGGGAACTTCACTACTTTGAATCGAGAATAAAGTCAAAATTAGTGTCATGAAGGTGGGTGCGTTTGTTATGGACAACATTTAATTAATATTGTAATAATCGCTTTCCATTACCCGCGGCTCATACCCCTCTAAACGACATTGCCTGGGCGGCTACGCCCGGCCACCCGATGTGTTGTGAACTGGCAGACATCGAACATGTACGGGAGGGGTTACGGCGGGCTGGCTCAGACCCGTCACCGTGTATAAACCGCACCCCCGACTTTTGCTTCTATCCCGCCGAGAAAAAGGTGCGGTTAATACACCGTTACTTACGGTACATGGGACTGCAATATTTACCGAGATTAAATTAAAATCAGAGTCGGGAAAGAGATGAATATTCTTCATTTTTCTGATAGATTTCAAGTAAATCAAAGTAATTTCAAGGAATTATGGAAAAAAGAAGGCTATTTCTTGGATTTGAAGATGTGAAATTTTATTTTTTTAATTTTTTTTTTTTTTTTTTTTTTTGAGCGCGATTTTTTGCTCTCCTTATTTTTTTAAGGAGCGCGGTAGGAGCGCCAGCGTGATCGCGCTCCTCAAAATGAAGGTCTGCATTTAATATTCTCATTTTAATTGTTATTTTGGAGTAATTTCTGTTGCTATTCTGTGTATTTTGAGGGAAAATACGTTTTCAGTGATTTTCCGTTTGAAATGCCACTTTCCATTTCAAAAGGCCTTTTCCGTGAATTCCGACCAAAATGTGCCATGCCCAATACAAAGAGAATAATAAGATTTCGCAATCTTCTTTTGTCAACAAAAAGCCATTTTTTCCCCGGGGGGCACTTCCATTGACTATTGGATATTGGATCTCGAAAAGCACCCTAAACACATATTCTGATAATGCACCCCTTAACAAGTATTGGCATGTGAAACTCGACCCTTAACAAATATTGGAAACAAAACAATACTCTTGGCAAAGAGTCCCTGAAATGAACCCGTAAACAAGTACAGCAATATTTTGTTATGTCACGTACGGGTCCGTTGGTCGTTGGTTTTACCTTTACACATCGAAAATCGCAGTGGCGGACCGTAACCCGGAGGAGACAAAGCATTGGAGGGGCACTGTATTGTTTGTGAACAATGCTATGCCCCTCCAATGCTTTGTCTCCTCCGGGTCACGGTCCGCCACTGGAAAATCGGACTCTAAACACATAACGTTTGGGGCAAAAAGACATCCTTTGTAAAACATTTTAATTTTGTTATATCATCCCCGCAAATTTGACCCTAAACACGTAGCTTTCCTAGCGAAATAGATACCCTTTTTCATTATTTTTGTGTTTTTGACACCCTTTTCACCTCACATACATAACGTGCCCTATCTTGAAAAAGACATCCTTTTCACATGATTTTTGGTAGCGCATGGTACCCACTCGTCAATGTAATAAGTGGCCCCCCCCCCCTAGCCAGGAGGCTTCTAGAGAGTAAAAATAATTTACTAACGTTAGCTTACTCTCATACGAAGCCAGGTCTTCCTGGTAATTGACCCACATGACGGAAGCCAAAACCTGAAACTTTCACCCCCGAGATTTCTACTTTCCTTCTAAAAGATCTAGCCCTAAATCACGTACATGGGATAAAACTATATTTCTGACATTTCTACAACCTTGTTGTTATTTTTTGAACAAGAATTCATCAAAAAAAATGAGAAAAATATTGTGAAAAGACGGAAGAGACTTGCCCGATGTTTACGCCGCCATCTTGCTTCCTATTGTTCTTCGCCACCGTTACAGACAAAAAAAATCGAAAAGTTCTCTCCTTCTCCCCAGTCTCGATCGGCCGTTTTTGTTATGAATCATAACAAAATGGCCGATCGAGACTAGGGTAGGAGAGAACTTTTCGGTTTTTTGAGGTTCCAGTCTGTGCATCGATGCCAGGATTCTACCACTCGTTAGACCTTCATCCATATAATCGTGGTAAGTGCATAATTTCTCTTTTCACAATTTATCTTTCTAGATATTTTGACCATAATCTACCCTTGTCCCGTGAGTATGGATAAATACACGGTAAGCTCCTGGGGCCGTATTCTGAAAATTGTCTTAAGAGAAATATTCTTGTATCTTTAGAGTTACAATAAAATCCGTATTCCGAAAATTGTCTTAACTTTTCTTGTAACTTTCACTGAGCGTGTATGATGTCAGAGATTGTATAATTGGCGCATATTATGTCTGTGCGCAAGATAAAATATCGAGTTACAAGCTATTCCGAAAATTCTCTTATCTTTACGTTCTCTTAACTTCCTTGGAAACTACAATAAAATTTACAAGAGGTGGGGGGCTATTGTAACTTATTGTTGCATGTGATATTTGCCCGTCTGCAATAATTATTTCTTGCTGCATCCCGCAAGAACATCATGTTTTACAAAAGGAGACATTCAAATGACATTATAATGACGGATTGGTAGACTTTTTCAGCAATTACGAATTGGTGTTCGAGATGATGAATCTTTTCAGAGAAAATATATCTTTTAGAAGAGCCATGTGTATTTTTAGCACAGAAGCGCACAAGCATAAGCGTCGGGGGCGCAAGGAAATTACGCCTCATATCAACAATGCGCTTCATTATTTTTAAGAAGAGATGCTTCTATTAGTATTGGTTGGCCTAGGCCCTGGCCTGAGCATTATAACAAGCTTAATAATTGGTTACTGCGGCATCCCAAACACATACTGTGTTCGGGCTGTGTGGTGTTTCACCCCAGCTCACCGGATCCGGACCGGATCAAACCAGATGAGCATCGGGATTCACACAAAAATCACTGAAATTGGATGACATTTTAATGAAGAAATCAATACATACTTACAACTTAAGCCACAATATTCACAATCCTCAAGACGAAGAAGTAATGTTCCAAAATTAAGAAAAAACGGAAGAAATTTTTTCCAGTGTGCATTAAAAGTCGTTTGTACAGGAAGCAATGGAGGATCGATATAGCCTTTTGACGAGGCAACGAGATAAATTTGATTTTTGTCAGCAAACAGGCGAAAAAACAAAAACAAACAATAAAAAGAAAAATACTTAAAAAATAAAATAATAATTGAATATACATATGTGTGAATTTTAGTAAGTTCGCATGTTCATCAGATTTGCCAATAGCACTAAAGTCCATATAGAAAATATAACTTAAGGCCCAGACAAAAGGCTATCATTCGATGCGTCGGAGAAAGATTTATATGAATATTCATGAGTCTAGTTCCGTAAATTCTTGCTTTTCCCTTTGCCTGGTAACCAGTCAACATACGGCTTTGGTTTTTTCTTTGAAAGAAATAACATATTTTCATTTGAATTATTTGTTTTTTCTTTCTCCTTCATTTTTTTTTCTTTTCTTCTGTTCTATTTTATTTTCCTTTGGCCTTTTTTTTATTCTCCTTATTTTGTTCCCCTACCTTCTCTTCATTTTTGGGTCGGTTTTTTTCTTCCCTTTTTTTTTAGTTTTTGCCTTTGGTTTTTTTTTTATACTTCCTCATTTTTTTCCTTCTCTTTTTTGTCTCTAATTTTCTTCTTGTCTTCTTTGTTTTCGAGAGATAATACTCATGGTGTCGTACTACAAATTTTTTATTATTATTATAGAAATCTACAGATATAGGTAAATAAACAAGCGAAGAAATAAATTAATACTCATATATTAAAGGAATATTTTCAGGGGCGTACCCAGAATTTTCCGGGTGGCGGTGCAAATTCGTCTGCCCAAAAATTTGACAAGCAAAAAAAAAAGAAAAGAAATTGTCTTCAACCACAAATTAATGATTTCATACCAGAAAAAAAATTGACAAGCAAATAAGAAAAAAAGGTCTACAAGTTCAAAAGAGGGGGCACTTGTGGCTCGTCGGGATCAGTTGTGATTTGTCATGGGGGCAGGGGTACATCCATTGCATGAGTTATGACTCGTCAGAGGGGGGGGTCTACCCCCCCCCTCTCTTAAGTACGCTTGTGAATATATTCGTTGATCAAAATTATTGAGTGATCAGCAAATCATCTCTTTAAAGGACAAGTCCACCCCGACAAAAACTTTTTTTCAATAAAAAGAGAAAAATTAAACAAGCACAACACTGAAAATTTCATCAAAATCGGACGTAAAATAAGAAAGTTATGGCATTTTAAAGTTTCGCTTATTTTCAACAAAATAGTTATATGAACGAGCCAGTTACATCCAAATGAGAGAGTTGATGACATCACTCACTCACTATTTCTTTTGTATTTTATTATATGAAATATGAAATATTTTTATTTTCTCATCATTGTCATGTAAAATGAAGTTTCATTCCTCCCTGAACACGTGGAATTCCATTATTTTAACATTTTGTGCTTCAGGCAAGGAGGTCCTAATCGTCAAATTCGTAAAAATTGAAATATTGTATAATTCAAACAATAAAAAACAAAAGAAATAGTGAGTGACTGACGTCATCGAATCTCTCATTTGGATGTATCTGGCTCGTTCATATAACTATTTTGTTGAAAATATGCGAAACTTTGAAATGTCATAACTTTTTTATTTTACATCCGTTTTTGATGAAATTTTCAGCATTGTGCTTGTCTGATTTTTCTCTATAGATTAAAATCAACATTTTTCTGAGGTGGACTTGACCTTTAAGACATTGATGCCCATTTTCTGGAACCCAGCAACTGAAAGGTCTGCGCTGACTTAGCCTAGAATCTAGAGGACTCCTTGATGTGAAATGATTTTAAAAACATTATCACGGAGCCCAATGCTGGCTCCCACATATTTTAATTTTGTTCTTTCCATCTTGTTATGTTTTCCATTTTATTTATTTTGTATACTATGCATGCATGAATCATTCTGTCAGTTTGAATTGTATGTTGTATGTTTTAATGAGAATTTAAAATAAATAAATAAAATGAAAATATATGCAAATCTCATTATCATCCAACAACCATTTTCAAATACAATTGATGCTTATATCAATATCAATTTGTTTGAACGGAGATTACAAGATAGAGTATGGAATAATGAAATATGATCAAAATTCATGTTTGTTAATAGATTACTATGTAATCTTTCATCTTGTTTGCATTCTTTAAGCCTCATTCATTGAGTATATAAATCTCTGCGGGATAGGCCTGTAATTACAAAGAATTGAATTGCTCATTACATATAGGATGCATAAATTCGCCGCGAATCTTGCTTATCTGATTGTTTTCCTGGCATCCAAGAGGCGCTTTTTTTCTAAATACGTCCCGTTCTTTATCTTAATTGTTTTGCTTATAAGAATTAATGAATAATAATGATGACACTAAATCAGCTTATCTATACTTCTACTGCAGTACCACTGAAGTATTGATGCAGAAATCAAATTTTGTGATAGATTTTGTCATAACATCCCAATAAAAGTCAGGCCTTTGTCATGAACCTTTTCCATTTTTCTATAACAAGTTCGTCGCAAGGAGGCGGTGGGGTGGCCTTCCCCATCCTAACGCCCCCCCCCAA
Organism: Lytechinus variegatus; assembly: GCF_018143015.1. Taxonomy (NCBI): domain Eukaryota; kingdom Metazoa; phylum Echinodermata; class Echinoidea; order Temnopleuroida; family Toxopneustidae; genus Lytechinus; species Lytechinus variegatus. Next base: position 406,339 of record NC_054744.1, on the reverse strand, counting down.
AAGGACATGAGAAATGGTGAGAGCGAAGGGGAAAGCAATGGCGAAAAAGATAGCTTTGCAGGATTTTCTTTCTCTCTGAATATTTGCTTCCGCGCAAGTTTGCGAGGAAATCATGAAAATATTGTTTTCTCCTTTGTTTACCTTTCCCCGTTTTCCCATCTCGGCTTAATGCTAATTTGTTTCGTGGCGGCATCAAGTTTTAAAAAATAATATTTGGGAACGGAACTTGTATTAAGATTACAGGTTAAAGTAATATATTTCTTCAAATTGATCAATACCAACTTTTCCGATCCTTAGGTAAGGGCAGTAAACTATATAATAACAATGATGTCAATTACCCACAAAGGCTACTTCCGCTTTTCAGCTCTTTACTAGTGAATTTATTTGGGGCCGCGGACGGCCTTATCCTGAGCATTTTAAGGGGCAGTTATAAAAATTGTGAAAAAAGTACAATATTACTATAGATGACGGAAGTTCACATGCCATCAATCTCCTGTCGCCTATTTTGCGCCATTAATTTGATATTTTGCATGTCACTTTTTGTTCTTAATCATTCAAATACACTGTTAAAAATGATTGAAAAAACGCTGTTTACGACACGAATCACACAATTGTTTAAACAGTTTAAACAAGTACCTAAAATCTTAAACAACACAGTTTAAATTTAAAATTTGATTATCAATAACTAAATTCAAATATTAAATTATCAATAATTACAGCATGATTGTTTAAGATTTTAAACAATTATTTAAAATGTTTAAACAACTACTGCGCAATTCACACAATAAATAGCATTGTTTATATTATTTTTTGACAGTGTAAGCACGGCGTATAAATGAGCTCAATTAGGGGCGGAACCATGATTTTCAAAAGGGGGGCAAGTTTTTCCAATGAAAAATTTGATGAGCAAAAAAAAAGAAGAAAAGTTTTCCAACCGAAATTAAGGAAATTTCGTCCAGGAAAAAAATTGATAAGCCAAAAAAACAAAAAAAAAAGAATAATTTGGCCCGAAAAATTTTGACAAGCAAAAAGGTCTTCACTTTCAAAGCTAAGGGGGCATAGTTCGGTTTTAACACCATTTTTAACATCACAAATTTTCATTATGCTTCTCAAGAGGGGGGAGGACGAGCCGGCTTTGCCCCCCCCCCTGGATACGGCAGTGAGTTCGATGTTTTCAATGTGAATTTGACAAGCAAAAAAAGGTCTTTAACATAAAATTGGAGGTCGTTTCTTATCAATTTTCTTTAGAAGGGGGGCGATTAAAAAAACCTATGCTACTGCCATGGTGATTAGAGATTATCAAAGCAGCAGTATTTTTTTTAATCATAATTATTTATTCTTTACAATATCTTGATATTTATTTTAAAAGGAGGCAAAGTTGTTTTTAAGTATGTCCTTTCGTTTAAAATCATATTCATTCCTTCCTAATTGCTATAACAAGTGAAAAAGATGAATAACATCAATAAAATCAGGATTCATATTTAAGAAAATCATAAATTGTTTATTCTAAATGTAAAATTAGAATCTGTAAATATTTCTTTAATATCTCATAATTACAAAGGGAATAATCATAATACAGACTAAAAGTTTCTACATGATCTAGAAATCTCTTAATATAATTATAAAACACAATCATGCTATTCGTAAATGTTATTTTGTTCAGTATATAAAACACACACACACCAAGAGAACAGTCATGCTTTACCCCCCCCCCCCCCTTTCCCATAAACAAAGCATAAAAAGAATGAAAAGAAATATAACAAATGACAAAATAAAAAAAATATTATAAAAACACAGAATGTAACAAAATAGAAATATATATGAAATAAATTACTTTTTTTATTAATACAGATTTTTTTTCTTCAAATTAATATGAAAAAAAATGGTATTGAATTATATGCCTAAATCACGATTTAATTGAATCGAGGCGACTTGCCGAAAGTTTTGACTTACATGCATATTCATTAAACTGTGTTGTAAAGGCAGAGACGTCATCTTATAAATATTCATGCGCATGCGCAGAAACTATTTTCACGTTCTTCAAACATGGCGATCTCGTGATTGGAACAAAAGTCCGAAAATTGATGCTCTTTTGAAGGATTTCTTAGAATTGTATACATTATTCTTCTTTCAAAGGTAAGCTGATTTAGGAACAGTTTGTTTAGGTAAGATTGACATTAATCGTTAGATTTTTAATTCATTATTATCACCGGTTTTTTAATGCAAAACATCGCGAAGTTTTGTGCTCCGGTGATAATGAAGGGTAGCCTTCAGGACCCCGACACTGTCTGAAGACGTGTGTCGGGGTCCCCGGGGCAAAATAATTGGTTGATCATGACGACAGAATATTTGGCGTGTCCACTTGTTCACTGCTACCATCTGGCCTGTGGAGAATCTACAGGTAGGACTATGGTATGCCAATGCTGTATTGAGCACACGCTTTAAAAAATCATTAAAATATCACTTTTGTGACCAAAATTACTAATTTTCATAGAGTTTTAATTTATCTATCATTAGTAATGTGGGAATAATTTTTGTATTCACCAGAGCGCTCAAAAACTTGAATTTTGGGCATATTTTTGTGTACGCCCTCTGTTGGTGGAAAGTAATATGGCAAGAAAATTTTCATTTTTTTATCTCTATTTTTAATCAAGAAAAAATGATATAAAGAATCAAATTCAAATAAGAGCCAAGCAGTATGAATTACAGGTCTAATGAAAACTGTCAGTGTAAAAAAATCAAGCATTTGCCCCAAAGAAAAAGAGAAAATAAGCCAAACATTGCCACCCTTATTTTGTCACACATGGAGATATAACTGAGAACAAGGTTATATTATAACCTTGTTCATTGAATGAGTGGGCGTGTCAGAGATAAGATAGGGGACGTCCTTACAGAGATAAGGCAATTTTCAGAATACCAATTTAAGAGAATTTTAGCGCGCTGTTATCTTGCTGACTTACAAGAAAAGTTAAGAGAAAGTTAAGACAATTTTCAGAATACCACCCTGGCTGGGCGCCGGCACTCATTCAATGAACAAGGTTATAATATAACCTTGTTCTCAGTTATATCTCCATGTGTGGCAAAATAAGGGTGGCAATGTTTGGCTAATTTTCTCTTTTTGTTTGGGGCAAATGCTTGATGTTTTTACACTGACAGTTTCCATTACACCTATCATTCATACAACTTGGCTCTTATTTAAATTTGATAGTTTAAATCAATTTTTTCTTAATTAAAAATAGAGATCAAATAATGAAAATTTTCTTGCCATATTACTTTCAACCAATAGTAGGGACCCCAATCGAGAAAATCAAACAAAAATCTCCTTCGTTTTACACTATTAAAAGCACTTACCTCGATTGAAATAAGTGGTACAAATCTATTGGAACAGGTCTTGTTATTCCAACATGTAAATGAAATGTGGAAAAAAGGGTTCAAACTTGGCCAAAAACGTTCAATTTCCCCATTGACTCCGTCCGCGCTGCTTTGTGTCAATATAGCCTTTGCGGCCAGTTTTAGACAGTTTGGGGCGGAGCTAACTGCGCGAAAATATCAGGTGATCGCTGGCGCATCGCGTAAGTCCGATGACCCCTAAATCTAGTCTTGTAAAAGACGTCGTCAACCCGCGCCGTTATTCAATAAATGATCTCGATCCCGAAATATTTCCACCCAGTTATTTCACTTTTAATGTTCGCGTCCATCGAACATTGATTGAACAGAAAGAAAGCGTGAGTGAGTCAAGGAAATGAGAGAAAACAGAGAGGGCAATCGGAGAGTATTTAAATTGTTTTAAGATATTGCTTGTGTGTCATTTATGTAATAATTAAGTCATCAAGCTCGCCCGGCAAGCTCGAAGAGGATGAGCAGAATACAGATAATTTGATCGTTAGATTGTTACATTGTTATGATTTCATTCCTTACTTTGATCTAGAGGATGGTGAATTCTTCTTGTTTAGATAATCATGTCACGAGCTCTGTGTCTTTATTTTGGCAGTCTAGCTAATACCTCGGTTGCGTTTGCTTAGCATGCAAAGGCCGTCGGAGGTGTGAAAAAACGCCCGTCTTCTTAACATTTTAAACAGCTCCGTGGTTTGAATAAAAATTAATAAAACGGCCGTCGTATTAACAAATGTGACCGAGGTAGAGGCTCCAGTGGCGTAAGGGGGGGGGGGGGGGGGGGGGGGGGGGGTATAGGGGCTCACCTTAACCCCCTTAAATTCCCCCCTCCTATTTTTTTTTGCTTGCTTGCTTGTCAATTTTTTTTTTTTGGGGGGGTAAGTCAAGACCAAGTCCAAATAATGATGATTATTTATTCTTTATGACTTCTAGACGATCTTATACCGTCCGTAAGAAAAACACACCTAGCTCTTACCAGATCATTCTTCCGCGAGCACATTGTTCCCCTTTATTGTTCCCACTTACGATAATGACTTAATGTCGACCTTTCTCAATGTTTTCATATTTCTCCCCCCCCTCTCTCATCGCAAGTGGGAACAAAGATACGAGGGGTGCATTGAGGGACATGAGGGTTGAAGGAAAAGTGTAAGTTGTTGAGATTATGGGTTTGGCGCCCCCCCCTATCCGTTGTTTGAAATATATTTTCTATACATGCTTACACACACAAAAATCATATACCAGTAAAAGCCAGTGATCTAATCTTATGTTTTTATGGAATGGAATCAAGTTGTTAAGACATTTAAAAATTATCTTTGCATGTACATGTAGGCCCAATTTGAGTAAGGTTTGGGGGATGTTTATATCGAATTATGTCTTTATAATTTCCGGCAGTGGAAAATAAATTTGAATAAGGCTTACATATTGATTTTAATTATGAATTGTAATGGATGATTCTTACCCGGATGCCCTCGTCCATCTGGAGTATTCCCTGGATCAGAAGGCAGGGGGCACGCCCAGCTCAGGGATCCCTGAGAGTATTCTCGTTTTTTCAGGCTAGAACACACAAACCCATCATGGGTTCATTCAAAAGATCAATGGAAAGAGGTGCTTTTCACTGGTCGGCACATGAATGCTTTGACCCAATCAGAAGTGAAAACGCAAGAAAAAAATCATTCATCTCATGAAATGTTCCCATCGATGGCGACGGAATGTCTGGCTTCCAAGACCTTATCGGACATGCGGTTTCATGTCTGTCAACACCGCGGCAACTTCAGAGAAACAAATTCTTTCACACCCTCCTTATTCCGAAAAATCCCCGTAAATTACTTTCTTTTTTTGTCAACACCTTTCGATATCGATCTTTTAAAGTACACCCTTTAAATACCGACAGTTGTAATATTTTGGCATTTCTTTACGTAATCAAATAATAATTTCTTTTGTGCTGTCATACATGAAGAGTTCATATTTTGGGGGATCCTGCAGACTGAACAAATAAAACGTTTTCTCATGAAGGTTCCCTCATGTTATCGCTGTATTATTCAATAAATGATGCCATGTCTGATTTGTACGCCATGTTAATTCTTCTGATGTAATACTTTTTGTAAATGTTCATGATTATGACTTGTGAAATAATGCCATATCTTAAAATTGACGAGAAGAGCTCCACATAGCAACCTTCAGAATATTTTTCTTTTTGGAAAACTCACAAGTAGCCAGGGACACCAAAGGAGGGGGCAATAAGATAAAAGGTGAGTATTTTCGATCGTCTGATCGTTGTTACATGATGATACCCTTTATACCCCCACCCTATCCCTGTCCCCTCATATCGACCCTCAACTATCACAGGTTTAAGTTGAGACTCATCGCGGAAAAGGAGACAATTAAATGGAGAAATGTGAATGAGCCATGTAGCCCCCCCCCCCCCAGTGCTCCCAGTGTAAAAAAATCAATATATGGCACATCCCTTGATATCAGATGGTAATTTCAATTTGACAGTCGCATTGGATACCTAATTTATTTTTATGGGGTAGGCAGTGGTATAAAAGCCCCATATTTTTTGTCAACGCAGGTCCATGTTTTGACTATCTTTTCATCCATGACAGGGCATGATGATAAGACGAAGTGTTTGAAAAATATATTCCCATAATAAGCAGATTATGGATGTATAATTCAGGGGGGGGGTTCTATGAGAAACATGTTTTTTCCAACTCTCCGCTCAATCATACCAATGACCTCCAATTTCCAGGGGGGGGGGTAAAAAGGTTCTTGGCAGGAATTGGCAGAATAATTATCGTAGTTCAGGAGATACACGTACGTTTCTCCAATTAGGCAAATCATGTTTTATTTAATTCATTTATTTATTTTTGTTGATGGCAATGATATCAAGGGCGCAGCTTGGACCGAGGGAACGAAAAAGACCCCTCCCCCCCTCCGCCTGCGTTAGAAAATGAAAAAAACTGACGTCTCGTCGAGCAATTTTTGTAGGCCTAATATTAAAACAATCAGTATGTATGATCTCTGTAGAAATAAAATCTTAAATATGTGTGATTGTGAGAGGGCATTGTGCGTAAATATTGCCATTAAAACATTGATTTTTTAATAAACAAAATATATTTTAGTAGGCCTAAACAACTGATTACTAATTGAAAAGTATTCAGCTACACACCGAGGGATTCCCCTATTTTAACTTAGCCCGTATAATATGAGCGAGTGTACAGTTCCAGTTACAACGAACATGTCCATGCTTTTTTACACACGCAGTCTCATCCACTCTAATTATTCCCATGCCACCATCTCGGTCACAGACCTCACGCAAATGTAAACATCCTTGCACAGAATTCACACCACACCACTCAGTAACTGTATACCGCCATTATGCCATGTACAATATCTCATACACACGACCTTTCAAAATCACGGCGATTACACGTGATTAACATTTGTACATGTAACTAAGGGGGGGGGTGAATGTTCCCAAGAGAACAATTGTGCTAGCCTTCATCCTTTCACATTTTAAAATTATTTTTATGAATTTTATTTTTATGATATTCGTTCACAACGTTACAGAGTTTCAACAAATTCTACAAATCATAAAAATTGCCTGAATCAAGACTATCACATGGTCTACGTTCGTGATAGGCCCCTCCCACCACTTCGGGCGATCTTCAACTTCATGACGAAAATTACGTCACGTACACGTCATATGGAGGTTTTTGCTTTGCATTTTGGAATTTATGAGTCAGTTCACTAATTTTTTTTTCTTAAATTAATCTAGATGCAAGACTTCGTCCCAAAACCATCTTTTTTAAGAATGAAAAGTCCCAAAACGGACCCCAAGATGTTTTTAGTGAATATCTTGAAGTAGAAAAGGGCGGGTCCTTCAAAAAGATTATACAGCTCTGCATGAACTTCCAAGACGGCCCCTGAGACAAGAATTTAGGGAAAATCCCCAAAGATGCAGCAAATGCAGAATTTTTATTGGTCAAATTTTGGAGGGCGCCGCCCCCAAATCAATAACTTGGCTCGCTCACACGCAATCGTGGTGACGTCATGGTAACGGATCTCGTGTGCAAAACTTTGAATTTCCCATTCACTTTATACACATACAAACTCTGCACAATTCATGTGGAATACAAGGACAAAGTACGATATTTTCCCATTCAATGGACAAGTAGAGGTAAGCCATTCGAAAAAATAAAGATCTAAAGAACCACTGACCAATAATTACCGATCCTTTAGATACCAAAATATTCGTAGCTACCTGAAATAACCCAATTTAGGGTGAAATTATCAGTCAAGAGGAAGCATCATCCGGGGCTTGGTAGGATCAACGGACGCGCGCGACGCACTCGTAATGGTATGTAGAGATTTTGATAGAGAAAATGCCGTAGGTATTGGGGACTTTCAACCAATAGAGGGCGTACACAAAAATATGCCCAAAATTCAAGTTTTTGAGCGCTCTGGTGAATGCAAAAATTATTCCCAAGTTACTAATGAAAAATAAATTGCAACTGTACAGAAATTAGTCATTTTGGTCACAAAAGTGATATTTTAATGACTTTTTAAAGTGTGTGCTCTGGACAACATTGGCATACCATAGTCCTACCTGTAGTGTAGATTCCCCACAGGCAGGGTGGTAGCAGTGAACAAGTGGGCGCCGGACAGCTTCGCGGTCCGGCGCTCCCTGCCTGGGTTACTGTGCAGTGTGGGTGATGATGCCAACTACTAGTTGAACTAGATCTAACTTATTTGTTTCGGACCAGAACTTAAGTAATCTATAAATACTTACACTTCTGCATTTCTTCTTTCCTTCTCCATATATTGTAATTCTGTGCATAATTCTTATTAATGCCGAATTCCACTGTTTCATCAGCCATGGTCTGGATTTTGGAACGAACATTAAGCATGTTCGGAGGATATAAGAATCAAATCTCGTCAACTACGGTGTCGATGTTATTCAGGAAAACAAAATAAAAATGAAAAGCTTATTTTTTTACCCCTAAATAAACCTACTGACCTAGACTATTCTAAACGCAGGTATGTCATGCCTCAGGGCCCTGGGAACGATTTTTACTCAATTTTTACTCATAATTATGGTACCCACCCGGGGTACCCACATAAATCCCATTAACCTTAAATGGGATCCATCTGGCGTTCAACAACGTCATAATTAAGTCTAACTTCTTGACTATTGGAGATCATAGTGAGCTACTTGTCCCCTGAACCGTTTCACGAAGCCTTTTTTACCAAGATCGGGTACAACAACCTCACTCTAAACATATTGACCAGTGGCGAAACTACGGGGGCATGGGGGCACGTGCTCCCCCCCCCCCCCATCGGCTGACAAAAAACGGGGAAAAGGAGAAAAAGAGGGAGAAAGGAAGAGAAACGTAGTGGGAGAAGACATTATTGTTCATTATAATGTTATATCATATCATAATTATACATAATAAACTTTTTTTCATAACTTTATGAAACATAATTTGCTCAGGGCCTATGTCCTCATTGCTCCTGATGCTCGCATTGTCTGTTTATCGAGATATATATAACCCTGTTATACTAAAACTTCCCGTTTTCAAGTCCAAACTGCCAAATATATGGCACTTCGAGTTATTATTGTTTTATGCACAATAGTATCTTCTTTTTCATGACTACTTAAAGTGATTGGTCCAAACAAGCCTTAAAATGCCCCTCTTAAGGTCTGAATTTCCTAAATTTTCAGCTCGCGCTAGCAAGATTTGATTAGTGAGATGGGTATGTTAATCATGATTACAAGTGCTTTATGTGCATGTTCGGTAATTCTAACAAAATCAGCAAGCGCTTATTGGCACTCGCATTAGATGAATATGATGAGATGTGTATACTCTTAATGGATTCCTAAAATATAGTCCTTAAAATCTTCCTGTTTGGGGGTCAATATTTACAAAAATTTCAGCTCGCGCTTCGTGCTCGCATTATTTAGCGAGACAGGTACGTATGCATGATTACAAAAGATTGATCATAATGTCCTCTTTTAGGTGTGAATATAAAAAAATAAGCTCGCGTTCGCATTATTTCACCAGTGAGATACAAATCCGTTTAATGGCACTGTCCCTAAAATGTCTCTATTAGGTCAGTATACCTGGCAACTGGGCGCGCTTCGCGCGCTCACTAAGTGACTCAAATTTTGGCTGGTGCCCCCCCCCCAAATGCCGTGACCCATGCACGGTACACCACTGTTTATGGAGCCTCCGAACCTGTCACATCGTCTTTCTAAATGACGTAGTCGCATCACGTGGGTAGACTATGACATCCAAAAGTTCCTAGAAATTTTTAAAATATAATCTTACGTAATCAATCATAGAGGTTGAAATTACATCACAAAACAAGTGGGTTGATGCATTCAGTGATAATTGTAATACAAAGAAGCTATAAAAACTGTTGGTAAAACGCCACAAAACCATTCATTTTGAAATAGTAAAGATTCCACCACGTTAGGCCATCCATAACTGAACTCGTGTTGTTTTCAGACCCGTATTAACAGTTGGATAAATATATCCAGGCGCGGATCCAGGAGGGGGCCGAGCCAGCCCCCCCCCCCCCCTATTTTTTGACAACCTGCAGAAAAAAGTGTACTCTTTACCTTGATAGAAACTACGAAAAACGGGAAGAAAAGTAAGAAAGAGGTATTTTACCCATGATGTGTAATTTACAGCCTCGTAACGACCGGCCCGACCCCGAAAGGAAACCAATAAAATGAGGTGAGGGGAAGAATTGGAAATAGACTTATATACAAATATACTTCGCGCTCGCATTGCCTGTGTAATTAATCCCATTCAAGAGGGTTAAATGACACTAATATATAACCAATATATATACAATATGCAATATATCCAGTTCTGATATCAATTTGCACACAATTTTTTAGCTTGCACATCAAGCTTTCATTATTTTGTTTGATTTACACAAATTGTTAATGTGTATCAAAATGCTCAGCTCGCGCTGCGCGCTCGCATTGTTTGATTTGTGAGAAACCTATGCTTTTTAGAAATTCTTACCAAAATTTGTCAAAATGCTCCTTTATCATGTCAGTATATAAAAAAATTAAGCTCATGCTTCGCGCTCGCATTTAATTGTTTGAGACACACAGCTTGTTTATTTAAATAAAAACGCGCTTAGACTGTTCATTTTTTTCAGGTCGGAATATCAGAAATTTTGAACTCGCGCTTCGCACTCTCATTATTTAATTGGTGATACTTGTATCCTCTTCATTAATCACTATAAACAGTCCTAATTGAGTCACTTTTCACGTTACTATATGATAAAATTTAGGCTCGCGCTCGCATTGTTTAGTTGGATACTTATCTTTGTTCATGATTATAAAAACTGCTCTGAATGTTCAGTTCTAAGGACATAAAATATCAAAGATTTTTAGCTCGCGCTTCGCGCTCGCATTATATATTAAGACCACATGAGATACCTTACATTGTTTATAGCAATAAAATCTAATATATACTTAAAACTTCAGTGTTTAGTTAGGACTAACCCCTGAAAAACCAACCAAAAAATAAGCCAGATTGTAGCGGCCAATCGAGAAAAATGTTGATCAAAATATTTTTCGGCCCCCGCCCCTATTGGCGAAAGCTGGATCCGCCCACGCTATCTCTAATTTATGCATATTATTTTGCCAAGTATGTTTCGGTATCAATTATTAAAAATGTTTCCTTGAACTATATTTTGATGACGTTTGGAATTTTTGGATAACAGATCTTATATCAAAATAAGCAAATATGGCACCAATCCAGCATTATATAGGCACCAATCCTGCAAGATTTTCAATTTCAGCCCTTCATAATGATGTAAAATTTTTGACATATTACAGGATAACAAATCTTCCATAAAAAGAAGAAAATATGGCACCTATTCAGCAATATATAGGCACCATACTTGTCAGTTTTGCTTTCAGCCCTTCACAAAAATGGTAGCTTTAGAAATATTACTGGATAACAGATCTTATATCGAAATAAGCAAATATGGCACCAATCCAGCATTATATAGGCACCAATCCTGCAAATTTACATTTTCAGCCCTTTACAATAATGTAACATTTTGAAATATTACAGGATAACTGATCTTATATCAAAATAAGCAAATATGGCACCGATCCAGCATTATATAGGCACCAATCCTGCAAATTTTCATTTTCAGCCCTTTACAATTATGTAATTAAAATTTTGAAATATTACAGGATAACAGATATTATATCAAAATATGCAAATATAGCACCAATCTAGCAATAAATAGGCACCAAGCCTGTCAATTTTCACTTTCGGCCCTTCACAATAATGCTGGCTTTGGAGATAGGGCCTATTTCTAGATAGCAGATCTTACATCAAAAAAAAAAGAAAGTATTGCACCTATTCAGCAATATATAGGCACCAAGCCTGTCAATTTCCATTTTTCAGACCTTCAAAATAATGTAAAATTTGGAAATATTACAAGATAACAGATCTTATATCAAAATAAGCAAATATGGCACCAATCCAGCATTACATAGGCACCAATCCTGCAAGATTTTCAATTTCAGCCCTTCATAATAATGTAAAGTTTTGAAATATTACAGGATAACAAATCTTCCACAAAAAGAAGAAAATATGGCACCTATTCAGCAATATATAGGCACCATACTTGTCAGTTTTGCTTTCAGCTCTTCACTTGACGGAGATGTATTTTCCATATGGACATACAGTGGCGTACAGTATGGACATACAGTGGCATGGGGGGCACATGCCCCACCCCCCCCCCCCACATCGGCTGACACAAAAAAACGGGGAAAAGGAGAAATGAGGGAGAAAGGAAGAGAAACGTAGTGGGAAAGAAGAAAATATTATTCAATATAATGTTATATCATAATTATGTTATGTTACATTACATAAGAAACATTTTTATCATAAATTTATGAAACATAGTTTGCCCAGGGCCTACGTCTTCATTGTTCCTGGTGCTCGCATTGTCTGTTTAACGAGATATATAATCCTGTTGTACTAAAACATCCCGTTTTCAAGTCAATATAAACCAAATTTATTTCCTAGCACTTGAGTTATCATTTTTTTGTGTAGTGACATATGCTTCTTTTACATGAATCATAAAGTGATTGCCCCATGTTAAGGTCTTCGTATATATGAAACATTTCCTGTCCGTGATTACGTTCGCATTAGTGGATTGGTGAGATATGTCTACTCTTCATGAATTCCTAAAATCAGTCCTTAAAATGTCCCTTCTTCTGATCGGAATATCAAAAATTGTCAGCTCGCGCTTCGCGCTCGTATCATTTGGTTAATGAAATACGTATGGTCCTAGTTAATTCATACAAAGAAACCTTAGAATGCCACACTTCAGGTCTGAATTATCTAAATTTTCAGCTCGCGCTTCGCGCTCGCAATATTTGATTCGTGAGATGCGTATGATAATCATGAGTGCAATGACTACTAAATGTGTTCATGTGTTCAGATGTAATTCTGATAAAATCAGCAAGCACTTAATTGGCACTCGCATTAGATGACTATGGTGAGATATGCATACTCATAATGGATTCCTAAAATATAATCCTTAAAATCTCGCTGTTTGGGGTCAAAATATACGAAAATTTTAGCTCGCATTGTTTAGCAAGACAGGTACCTATCATGATTACACAAATTTGATTATAATGTCCATTTTTAGGTGTGAATATAAAAAAAATTCAGCTCGCGCTTCGCGCGCTCACTCAGTGATTAAGATTTTTTGCTGGTGCCCCCACAATGCCGTGACCCACGGTACGCCACTGTGGACATTTCAATGACAAAAAATGCCAAAATATTTCAGTCATCCCCCCCTTCAACACGGATTTACGCCAGTGGTAGTAGTAACTGCCTTGCCGGCCAAGCTTTGGCAAAGCATACAGACACCGGCTCCGTATACGCTGGGCATGCGCTGGGGTGGTCTGGGCACATAGAGATGTATGTCAATATACATCTCTATATCTGGGCAGTAAAAAGCGCGCGCTCGAAAGATTGTGTGCGCGCACATCGAGGAAGCTAATGAATATTCATGATTAGCTGCAGGATTGGTACCTATTTAGTGCTTACCAATCGGGTAATGGCGAACGGTAGCGAGCGTACCGGTACCGCACAGTGCAAAGCGGTACCGGTACCGTACCGGTGGTACAGGCTGCCCTGTACTGTGCGATGATGACGTAAACAGTTATGAGATAGATCTAACATATTTAAATTTCACAGACCCCGGCACATATACGGTACCAATTTATGTTGTTCTTTTACCCCCCCCCCCCAAAAAAAAAAAAAAAAAAAAAAAAAACGGTAGCAATTAAATAAAGAAATCAACTTAGATCACAAAAAATTAACTGTATTCATAAAAGTTGCAATTAAGGGACGTAATCGAGGTAGACTTAATAATAACACGTGTTTGTTATTTAGTATATTAGCCCGTTATATAGTCTAGTACAACTTTGAACTAAGGGGGAATTGGAATTGCCCAAAATACTGTCGGCAAATTATTGACCCAAAATTTAGTGACGCCAACTTTATCTCAAACTTAGGAGGCGTCAATTTCAATGCACGTTAAACATGTCATTTTCCCTTTTTCAGGTTTGCTAATTATTCGATTTTATTTTGCAGCTTAATCCTATTCTGTATAATACATCCGTCTCCTGTCGATCAAGATAATGATCTGTAGACTAGTCATTCGTGCAAATTTAAGATTCATGACTATGCATAATGGCGAATCCGTGCCCCTTTGAAACCTAAAAAAAACGAGGGAAAGGGAAAGGCGAGAAAAGTAAAGGAATGGGGAACAAGAGAGAAAGAAAGAGAAGGAAAAAGGAAGTGGGAAAAGAAAGGGAAGGAGAAGAGAGAGGGAGAGATCAGGAAAAGGAAAGGAATGGGTTGCTAGGAATAAAAAGGAAATGGAAAGAAAGAGATCGAGAAAGAGAACGTAACAAAATAACAGAGCTGAAGAAAAAAATGGAAGAGTGCAGGACTAAAATCTCGTTGTGTGCGGGCATGCATGCAAGGATCCGATGACCGGGTAATAATAATGACAATGTAACAAAGTGTACGAAGCGCTATATAAATGTAATTATTATCATCATTGAATCGCCTCTTGTTTGGATAGGCCTATTGTGAAAGGATACGAATAGATAAATTTAGGCGAACCTAGCTGGGGTCCGCGTGCTAAGCTTCGCCCTTATGTTTGCGGTATAAGAGGGTGGGGCAGAAGAGAAAAGAATAAGCAACGGAGTGATAAGAAGAAACAATCAAAGGGACAAAGGTGGAGAAAATGAGAGGGGAAATTGAGAGATGGCAAACCTTTCAGAACACTAGATAAAACAAACAAAACAAAAACACTCCCACTCACATTGTCGTTTAATGAGATATAGGAGAGAGTGGGGGAGGGGAGAGTGGGGCGAGTCCGCCCCCCCCCCCCCTTTCACGCCCTTCTAGAATCGTACATGTAATTTTTTAACAGGAAGGTAGTGCTTCAAGATGTAAAAAGTTCTAGGTAATATCCACCTATAGTACCTTATTTTCGATGACATGTACGGTTTTGGCAAAAAATGGACCGTAAAGAAAATTTTCCCTGCAGGCCAGCCTGCCCCACCCTGGCCGGTTAGGCGGGGCGAGTTCGCCCATAGGGAAAAACATTGTTTATGAAATAAAATGGTGTGTTCAAAGCATAGGCGGCGGAAGTAGGGGGGACGGGGGACGCGTCCCCCCCCCCCTAAATTGTGATAGGGGGGACGATCCCCCCTAAATCTTTAGTTGATAAGCTTTTTTTTTTGCTTGTCAAATTTTTGGCGTCCGCCGCCAATGTTTTTTTTTGTAGGCCTATGGGTCTGTAGATAAAAGTATGGCGGACTTGCCCCGTCACACTGAAATGGGCGAACTATAGCCCGGCCCGGGCAGCCATTTTCTTTTCACTTCTTTTTGTTTTTGCAAAATGTACAACATATTTAGAAGTATCAAAGGGATACTTCAGTAAGGAAATATCACACCTTTCTAACTAAAAAAAATATTAAAACTGCATTCATGAGTGTCTATATAAAATGAGAAATTTGATTTTTTATAAAATGGCCTCGACGAGTCGCCGTAATTTTCTGGAACTTCGAGCAGATGACCTCTCACTTATATGTTGCTACATTGGGCAGGTTAACATAACATCATCAACAAAACCAACATCCAGTCCCAGCTAACTATAGCCCCGCCCTCCCCTGTAGGGGAAAGTGGGGGTAATGCCGGACACAAATCCCGGACAACGCAGTTGCATCTAAACTGATAACAGTGCCGCTACTCCAGTACCACGAGGCATTAGAGCATCAAGCTGTACGCTGTGTATGTTGATACTAGCGCTGTAGCCCCCGTCTTCTTTTCGAAAAACTTGAAAAACAGGTAAGTATCATTTTCGACTTTTTATCGTTAATGTGTGTAAATGAATGAAGGATGATTACGTAACAAACGTCAGATCTGGGGTATATGTCAAAATTTCATTTGATTTCTTTGTTGCATTAATGTACAAAGTGATGTTATTTATTGATTTTATTGATTTTGAATTTCTTATTTATTTCTTTTTATCTTGTACATTTTGTTTTGTACATGTTTGTTATGGGATCTGTCAAGGTATTGATTATCAATGGCAGAAAATAATCAGTTTCAATGATTTAATTATGTAATCACTTTTTACATTTGTTATTCGTATATATATCCATTTGCATAAACAGATGCACCCACTCCCACATCCAAATCTGCATACAAAGGTAAATTCCTGCAGGGAGTGCCTTCCCATTCAAAAGCACACTGCTGGTGATCCAACGAATTTCAGGAACCTATCTGTTTTCAATCGATTGTCACTATTAATTGCTTGAATTTTTATTATAAGGGCAGGTCCAAGCTATTGTCCCCTCTGAATCCAAAATTAAATCTTTGCCTAAATCTACCATAAATCTACCATATTGTATGTCATTTTAAAGCTAAAATAATAATGTAATTAGAATTACATATATATCCTATGGTGTGTCCCGTACGTCACACATTTGTCCCATATACGTCACAATAAAGCTTAATTAGCTGATATAAGTAAACATGAAATTAATTCAGTAAATTCATTTTAATTTTTGGATGTATAGTAATATAAATTAGAACTCTTAAAAGTGTGAAGAAAACTGTTCAACTTTTTCTTAATTAGAATCTAAAAAAACATATGCTACATTGTGACGTACGGGACACTGCCTGTTGGACAACCGATAATTAACTTAATTAGTAAATTTTCAAAATCATTTTTTTCTCAAATGTTTGCATGAACTTAGCACAAGTCCCCACAGAAATATTTTCAAATATATAATTTGCATTATCTGCAGATCAAAAAATGTGATGTCCCGTACGTCACGCTAATTAATAATTTCTTGGAATCGTGACCTTGGCATTCATTAACTTTGCATTTTCAGAAGGAAAAAAAATATAGGGCAAAAAACTTCAGAGTATAAGCTTTAAAATGACATACAATATGGTAGATTTAGGCAAAGATTTAATTTTGGATTCAGAGGGGACAATAGCTTGGACCTGCCCTTATAATAAAAATTCAAGCAATTAAAGTGACACTCGCTTGAAAACAGATAGGCTCCTGAAATTCGTTGGATCTCCACCAGGCACTCCCTGCAGGAATTTACCTATGTATGCAGATTTGGGTGTGGGAGTGGGTGCATCTGTTTATGCAAATGGATATATATACGAATAACAAATGTAAAAAGTGATTACATAATTAAATAATTGAAACTGATTACTTTCTTCCATTGATAATCAATACCTTGACAGATCCCATAACAAACATGTACAAAACAAAATAAAAAGAAATAAATAAGAAATTCAAAATCAATAAAATACTGTGATGGGTTCCCTCCCGTCACTCTCTCTTTTCTCTTTTCTATTAACTCATTAGACGGGACCCAGATCAGTTAATTGTGTCATTCACTCACGTGGTCAGCTTCCAATACCAAATCTCTCCCAAAACACATCCACAACCACCGCATATAAATTATACTTGAAATCAATCTTGAAGTTACAGAACTTTATTTCCGGGTAACTTACCCTTATACTTATACTAATACAAAACACTGTGTCACACGAGCGGCACCTCGAGATCATTTGCAGCGCCCGGCACGTACGTCCTCTCGCAAGGCCTCATAAACCGCAACTAACCATTTTCAATGAACCGAAGGACATACGTGCCGTGCGCTGCAGCCGTCTCGCCACGTGCACGCACGTTTACAATAAACTGACTTCGTAACACAGCACCCACCCAAGATTGGACAGTCTCCTGGCTGACATGCAAGTTTTTTTTTTTTGTAAAAATCGTTTTGCCTCACTTCGAAATTAAAATCTGAATGACAGGGAATAACACTTGACCCCTATGCCTTTAACGTGTGAACAAATAAAAAAAAAACTTTGATTTAGGTCTAGCTAAAATGTCTGGGGTTTTTTTTAAGAAGCAATTTCCATTTCATCATAAATGATTATTTTGTTTTTCTTTCTCTTCAAAATCCGTAAAATCTCGGATTTCATCCTTTTAATTTTAAGAACACTTGTGTTATAAAAAGAAATGTTCCTTTTCAAGTACAATCTCAAAAATAATGTCCTCCGTTTTCCATGAACTTTTCGGGGCTTTGTTGAGGTCCAACAAAGCGAATCAGAAACGTAAAATTTAGCTTAAAAGTTTTTGAATAAAAGAGGGTCCTAATAGCAGTCTTTCATCAGGAATCCGGCTTCGAGGTCCACCTCATACGCTGTGACGACCTCTTCCTGGTGCATGAGCTCGCCGTCAAGGAATGTTTCCCTCTTTACTGTTTGGCTTATTTTCTTTACTTTGCCTACACATGTGGCCTCCAACTCTTTGTCTGTTAACGGGGTCCCTACTTTCGCGGCATCGTCCACTCCGTGTATCTTTGTGGTTCCTTTAGCATGTTTAGTTTGGTCTGCAGATTCCTTGTGATTTTGGTGCACTGTCACTTGATAACGCCGTTCCTTGCTCTCCTGGTACACCTTTCCTTCCTTCCCGAAACATGTCGTGGAACTGTATTCGCCGCACACATTCACAGTTTTCCCCTCGAGAACTCTCTCTACTTCTAAATTCCCGATGTCTCGCCCTATCCGCACTCGTCTGATATCATTGGTAACTGGGACGTCATCCTTCGCTTGAACCAATGTCCCCTCTGATTCTTCTGCGTCCTCACATGTGCTGTCGGCCGGTCTTGCCTCTGATTCTTCTGCATCCTCGGATGTGCTGTCTGCCTGTCTTCTTTCTGAGGCCTGAAGAGCCCACATCCCTCTTGCTTTTCTTTTTAAGGGCTTTCTATTCTCTCTCTCCACTTCGTTACGGGTCGTTGGTGATACGTCAATCACCAGATGATCGCCGAAATCATCTTCCCTTTCACTTCCTCTCTTACCAGAGGATCGTTCTTTACTTAGCCTTCTTTCTGAACCTCTCCCTCTTTTGCAGTCGATCTGGTTCCTATTTTGTTGATCACATTGTGGGCGATTTCTGCTTGCAGTACTCCGTGGTGACCTACTTCTTTCCCTTGTATGTATTTGGACACGTTTGGGCAATCTTTCCTCCAGCTGGTACCTCGATGACCGTGGCCTTCTTTGGGGAGAGCGGCTTGCCCGTGGACTCCTATGGGGAGAGCGGCTTGCCCGGGGGCTTCTCCTCCTAGGGCTTCTCCTGTGTTTTCTCCCATGGGCCCGTAGATTATCCAGTCTCCCAAAGGTCTTTCCACATTCCTCACATTCGTACCTTCGCGGATGCCCATGTTGATCGTCTTTAATGACGGAAGAACCGGTTGCAGGTGTAGCATTTGAAGCTTCCTTCAGTTCCCATCTTGATTATGTCTGTATCGTAAAAATAAAATGAAGAAACAAAATAAAGGAGGTTAATCCCGACAGCCAAAACACTTTATTCATTGTTACTGTGGAATCACACACTCGCATCCATCTACTGCAATTACATTCCTAAAATATATCGTTTCGGAGCGACCCTCTGTCTTATGGGATATTGTTTTCGAGGAGGTGCTGTGGGTTTCGAACATCTAGGATTTGTACGTGGAGCAGGTGAGGGGTTTGATTTGTTTTGATTTGGTTTGATTTGTTCGTGGAGCTGGTGTAGGTTTCAATCTTCCTTGCTGTGTTCATGGAGCTGGTGTGGGTTTCAAACTTCCTTTATTTGTTCGCGGTGCAGGTGTGGGTATCAACCTTCTTGGGGAAGGAACTGGGGTGTCTACTACTCTACTTGAAGTGTCCGAAGTAGGTGTGGCACCTCCCTCTGCTACCATTCTTCGGGAAGGAATTGGGTCGCCTATTCCTAGATCTTCATCACTAATGTTCATGTTGTCCTGACCAGAGATTTCTTCTTCTAGAGTGGAGTCTATTACTCTGGTAGTTTCTTCCAAATCGGTTTGTGGCTCTGCGATCCACGCTTTAAGGGTTTCTCCTTGGTAGGGTTTTAGCCGATCGCAATGAATCACTATCATTTTTCCACGTGGTTTCCTTTGGATTCTGTAGATGACATCAGACAGTTTATGAGTAATGAGGTAGGGTCCTTTCCATCTTCGCTGTAATTTTGGACTTAGCCCTTTAGTCTTTGCGGGATTGAAGTACCAAACAAATTTTCCTACTTGTAGGTTGTCTTTCTTGGTTTTCCTGTCATAAACTTGCTTCTGATGCCTCGCTGCTTGAGCTAACTTCAGTCGAGCTTGCTCATGGGCCGACCTCATTCTTTCTCTAAGCGCGAGCGCATAGTCTGTTGTCTGCTCATCATCCTCTTCCGTGTCACTTGTAGATTCCATAGTAAGATCAATGGGCAATTGAACCTCACGTCCCAGCATTAGCATATTCGGGGTCTCTCCTGTTGATTCTTGGACTGCTCAACGATAAGCAAACAATGCTATGTGAACTTTTTCGTCCCAGTCCCGTTGTCTTCTGATCGGATCTATCATCATGGAGACCATGGTAATTAGTGTCCCTTTGAATCGTTCGACGAATCCATCCGACTTCGGATTGTACGGTGTTGTTCGCTTTTTTTCTATTCCCAGAATTGAACACATTTCTGAAAAAACTTGGGACTCAAAACTACGACCCTGATCCGAGTGCAAAACCTTTGGTACTCCGAATCTGCAAACGAATTCATTTACAAATTTATCCGCAATGGTTTTTGCCGTCTGATCTCTTATGGGGTATGCCTCCATCCATTTGCTAAAGTAGTCTCCGACTACTAGCAAATACTTGTTGCCTTTCTCCGATTCAGGTAAGGGCCCAACTACGTCCAAAGCGACCCTTTCCATTGGATTGCCTACTGGTTTTTGTTGAAGCGGAGCTCGTCTTGTCTTGGTAGGTCGTTTCTTGCTTGCACAAACATCACACATACACACTATAGACCTAATGTCGGGATCCATGCATGGCCAATAATATCGCGTGCGGACCTTCGCGATAGTCTTGTTCGTTCCCAAGTGTCCTCCTGTGGTATTCCCATGAAGTTCCTGGACAACTTTCTTCCGACACTTTTGCGGGAGAACAATTTTGAATTTGACTTCCTCTCCGTTATCTGACTCCCGACGACGACATAGAACGTTTTGTCTCACTTCAAGTTGATCCCATATCCGCCAGAGAGACTTCTTTGCATGAGGTTTGGCTTCCACTTTCGACAAATCTGGTCGGAGTCCACCTCCCTTCTTAGCTTCAATGATCCACTTCATGCTTTCGTCTTCACATTGCATCTTACTCATATCTGTAGCAGTGATCGAGGGCTCAATCGTTACAGCATTGACGTTGTGCTCCTTTTCCTCCTTAGCTGATGCCCCCTGATGTAGTTCTTCATCGTCTACGACTTCGCCTTGGCGATCAAGCTCTTGTCGTTCACAATGGGAACATGAACCACAAGGCCTCCGGGAAAGACTGTCAGCATTGGTATGAGAGCGACCCGCTCGATGCACAATCACTAGGTTATATTCTGCTATAACTTGTAACCATCTAGCGATCTGTCCTTGAGGTTCTTTGAAGTTCAAAAGCCAACGTAGGGCACCATGATCAGTTCTAACTGTGACTTTCCTTCCGTAGAGATACTGTCGAAATTTCTTGAGAAATGTAACTACTGCCAAGAGTTCTCTTCTTGTTACGCAATAGTTTTTCTCTGCCTTCGAAAGTGTCCTACTAGCATAAGCCACTACCCTCTCTTCTCCATCGGTTTCTTGTGATAGAACAGCGCCAATACCCATATTGCTTGCATCTGTATCTAGGATAAAGTCCTTTTCGGGATCCGGATATGATAAAATGGGTGATGACTGAAGACGAGACTTCAGTTCCTGGAACGCTAGGTCACATTCGGATGTCCATACAAAGTCCCTTGACTTTTGCGTCAATTTGTGCAGTGGACGGGCAATATTGGCGAAACCTTTAACGAATCTTCGGTAATAGGAGGCAATTCTAAAAAACTCTGTACCTGCTTTACATTCGTAGGCTTTGGCCAATCTGCTATTGCTCTCGCCTTCTCCGGATCAGTGGACACACCATCCGATGACACAATATGCCCAAGATAGAGCACACTTCGCCTGAAAAGAGTACACTTCCGTGGCTTTAGTTTCAAACCGGCTTCTCTCAGTCGACTAAAGACTATACATCCAGTCGTTCCAATTCTTCGGCCACTGTATTTGCGAATACAATGATGTCATCAAGATACACCACCAAGATTTTCCAGTGAAGGCCATTAAGGACTCGTTCCATCAACCTTTCATAGGTCGACGGAGAGTTGCAAAGCCCAAAGGGCATTACTCGCCAACTGTACAGACCTTCAAGGACAAAAATGCCGACTTCTCCCTTGCCTTCTTCTTCCAATTCAACTTGCCAGTAACCTGACGCAAGATCGAGCGTTGAAAACCATTTTGATCCATTCAATGTGTCCAGAGAGTCATCAATCCGGGGAATAGGGTAAGCGTCCTTGATTGTCACGTGATTGAGTTTCCGATAATCGACTCAAAACTGCTTAGTCCCATCTTTTTTCCTAACAAGGACGACGTTTGATGCCCAAGGACTTCCAGACGGATCAATCACTCCTCTTTCCAACATGGATTCTATTTGACTGTCGATTTCTTGTTGCTCTGCTGCTGGAAATCGCCGTGGCCTTTGTCTTATAGGTTGTGTGTCTCCAGTGTTGATTTTGTGTTTTACAAGGTTCGTTCGTCCAATATCTGTGTCTGATTTGGCAAACACATCCTGATTCTTGATCAATAAGTTGGCGACCATTTCGTGATGACTCTCGTCTACATCAAGTTTACTTCTCTTAAACAGGTCTTGAAGATGATCTGGTACGATTCCTCCACCAGTGCCTACTGTACACTTTGAAGGCATGTTGTCTATCTCGATCTCATTTACGGGTGTAAAGTAACCTGCCATAGTTCCTTCCTTAATCACTGCATCTTCTTTACCTGGGTTAAAGAGTCTCAGGGGTACCAAATTTTAATTTACGTCTGCTAACACACGAGCAACCAAAATGCCTTTCTGCCCAACCTCACAACTATCCGATGTTTCTATTATTCCAACGCCTTGTGCTTCATTCACTCGTCCCCTCACCAACACCTCTTGGCCAGGGCTTACTCTTGTGGTTTTCTCGACCGTCACTCTCCTGCATAGTTTCCTGCCTTGATTATTCATTAATTTTATGTTCTCCCCATTTAAGGACAATTCCATTCTTCGCAGGTATAAATCTGCATTAGTTGCGAGCAGAAAGTCCATGCCGAGTATCCCATCTATGCTGCCTATGTTTGCAAACATTACCTCGATACTACAAACACTTTTCCCAACGCGCAACTCTACCGTGGAACTTTCCAAAATTTCCATGGGACTGCCGTCAGCATTTCTTACTTTTCAATCAAAGCTTTTCAGCGTTGGTCTCTTTTCACTTGGAAGTTTGTGGTATACTGTGGAGGACAAAATTGTGTCGGTCGCTCCTGAGTCCACCAGAAGTGAAGTTTTTATCCCTCTTATCTCAACATCTACATACAGACCATTTTGTCCGTCTCTTATGCTAGATGGAGAAGTGAAATCTTTGTCAGAATTATTAATATGTGCCTTTCTATCTAGATTTGCTAAGTTGTTAGGCCTTTCTTTCCTATAAGCCTTCTCTCGGCAAGCAGAGTCAGCTGCTATTCGTTTCCCGACTAATCGTTTCTGTTGTGTTGTTGACAATGCCTTGCAATATGTCCCATTTTGTGACAATTGTAGCATTCGAATGTTGCCCATCTTTCTTTCGGGTCGATTCTTCCCCTTGGTTTCTTCTTTTCACGTTCCTGTTCTTTATGTTGCAATTTTTCACGTAGGAGCTGCACCTCATTGTGAAGATTCAGAATGGCAGATTCGGACTCATTTTCCGCTTTCCGAACGGCATGTCTTGGCCTTCCTCTACTTCGCTGCTCTTCAAGTTTGACGAAGTTTTCACTTGTCAGTGCTGCTTGTATTGCCTCATCCATCGACTGCGGACGAGATCTGAAAACACCTTCTCTGGTTGATTGATCTTCGATAGCCTCGAGGAAATGAGTTCTAGCTAGGCGGTCTTGTGCCTCCTCATGCAATTCTGGATATGCTAGTACAGATAAGTCCCGTATAGCTTGTCCAAGCTCCTGCAACGTTTCATGATTACCTTGACGTCTAAATCTGAGTTCCAGTAGATAATTCTCTGCAAGTTGTCCTGGTCCGAACCTCTTTTCTAGAAGACCAATGAGGTCCTTGAAGTCTAAGTTCTGCACATCAACATTAGGACCGCCAATAACCTTGATTGCAGGTCCACGGAGACTGGCGCTAAGAAAAACCTTTGCTTCTTCTTCTCCCCAATTGTTGGCTAAACAACAAGCCTCGAAATGTCTTGAATAATCCCTCCAGGGAACTTTACCATCAAACTTGTCTGAAATTATGTTGGGTTTGGCGACCTTCAGCACAGATGTATGTGTAATTGGCTGTCCAGAGCTGCATGTATCTCCCATATGGTTTCGTTGTTTCCCTCGTAGACCGTTTGTTTGCATAGGTTCCCCCATTTCTGATCGAAGATGTCTCCTATTAGTAGTAGAGGAGATTGGTGGTTCCCAATGACTATCCTTCGAATGCTGTTCGGCCTACAGGTGAAAATGGAGGTTGGCGTTCATCGATGCGAGGAGCACTCTCCGCATATTGCTCAGTCTGACAAGGCTTTCTTTCCATTGAACTGATCAGGCGACCCAAATTCTCACGGAGCCCATGATTTTCTTTCCATAGCTCATTACTTTGCAACTTTGAGCGCTGCAACTCAGCTACCAATACCTCTAATTCATCTTCCAACTGAAGTTCCCCCGCCGCCATGTTTATTTATTTATTATTTATTTATTAAACAAAATTTCAATAGGGTGCCCTTTCAGCAAAAGCTGGTATCAAAAGGGGCCCTAAAAGCATAAAAACAGTACATATATATACAAGTGGTAAAACATACAATGTAAAACAAGGTAAAAACATATAAATCATACATAATTATTAGAAGACAGAAAGGCATGAAAAATTAAATCACTAAAATATTTGTGGTACAGGAATAATTGACATTTTAACATTTGCTGGACATTATATATGATTTCAGTTCTTTTTTAAAACTAGAGAGTGTGGATAGGGTTTTTAAATGAAGGGGCAAGGAATTGAACATTGATATTGAGGAAATAATGAATGAGCATTTATAGTATTCAGTATTGCATTTTGGGACATCGAGTAGTAGATTGGAGGCGGATCTTGTATTTACGTTATGTTTTTCGGATACTAATTTAAAATTTTCATTAAAAAAGTCGGAAGATAAATTATTTAAGCTCTTAAATATAAATATACATCGAAAATACATTACTCTTTGGGGATAGGAGAACCATTCAAGTGTTTTAAATAACTGATCAGAAGGGGTGAGGACGTTTGCTTTGAGTATTATTCTGGCAGCACGTTTCTGAAATTTTATTAGTTGATGTGTTTGTGTGATAAATCTTAAACCCCATACCTCACAACAATAGTCAATTTGACTTTGGATTAAACAGTTATAGATTAGTTTAGCAGTGGTAACATCAATGAATGGATTAGCCCTTTTCAGTATGGCGAGAGCAGCACATACTTTTTTACTAACGTGTTCTACATGATCATGCCAAAGAAGTTTATCGTCTATTATGACACCTAAACACTTAGTGGAGTGAACCTTATTTATTACTTTACCATCAAATGTGATAGAGATATCTGAATCTGAATTATTATATTTGTTCATTCTTTGTCTTGATCCCAGAATCATCATATTTGTCTTTTCAACATTGAGAATCAATTTATTTAATTTTAACCATTGGTTTAAAGCATTTACATCTTCTTGTAAAGCCAATTTCATACTATCAGTATCACATCCTGATAAAAATAATGTTGTGTCGTCGGCATACATTGTAACTTGACCATTCTTTATTACATTCGGCAGGTCGTTAATAAGTACTAGAAAGAGTAGCGGACCTAATATGGATCCTTGTGGTACTCAATGCCTACTTGGCAGAAAATTGATGAATAGGATGAGCTGATAAAGGCGTCTGCAATTGAAAACACACTAGTAATTGTGCACCGATTTTGCGCCTATAATATAGGTGCCAAGTAATAGAAAGCGCCTGCAGGAGTCACGATGACAAAGGAGCTTAACAGCACGAAGATCCCGTAGATGATGACAATGGAGTATACACGTGCTGTTTTGTGTACCTTTTGTCCGGCCGTGTCAAACAATGGTTGCTTAAGGCGACGTGAGTTAGAGTGAAAGCGCCTGCAGGTGCGGTCATGTGTATCGCCTGTGCGTGCTGAACACTGCTCTAATTGTATAAGGCGCCAATGAGATGAAAAGGCGTGTATATGTGCTTGTGTGTCGCATGTAGGTGTTAAACACTACTTCAAGGCGCCACCTTGATAAAGGGGCCTGAAGGTGCTGATGTATCGCCTGTATATATGTTTTAAACACTGCTGAAATTATTCAAGGCGCCACCTAGATGAAATGGCCTGTAGGTGCTGATGTATACCGCCTTGCAGGTGGTAACCACTGGTGAGTTGGGTTAAGGTGTACATAGGTGAAACAGCCTGCCGGTGCGCCTGTAGGTGCGGTGAAACTTGAAGTAAACCCTCAACAAAATTAAAAATCCAGTCCAAATCCTATTAAGCTGATCTACCCCACCGCTGCCACCAAATTGTGATGGGTTCCCTCCCGTCACTCTCTCTTTTCTCTCTTCTATTAACTCATTAGACGGGACCCAGATCAGTTAATTGTGTCATTCACTCACGTGGTCAGCTTCCAATACCAGATCTCTCCCAAAACACATCCATAAATACAACCACCGCATATAAATTATACTTGAAATCAATCTTGAAGTTACAGAACTTTATTTCCGGGTAACTTACCGTTATACTATTCACTGTGATTATATTCTAAGGGCCGCACAATTATTTGTAATGATGCAAATGCTATTTATACCAAATATATAAACATTTGAGCTGAAATTATCAAATTATAGCATAATGATCCAAAATATGCATAAATTTGCATAATTAATTAGCCGCAAGCAAAGGTAACAAATTTACCAGAAAGCCTTACACGTATGTATGCAGGATTTTGCAGTACTTATGTCTCAGTCTGTGAAAGCAAATATAATTAAAGAACATTGTCGAAATAACATTCTGAATTGTCAATTTGGCAGCCATTTTGTTTATGCAAATTCAGGTGGTCAAAACGTGAGAAATTAGCTTGGGAACCGATCTTATCAGAGTCAGCATATTTGAATTGTGTGAAATAGTCCGGTTCCCAGCTTTTACCCCAAAATGCTTCTACAAGATTATATAGGCCTCTTTTTCCAGAATGGGTCTTGTCTATGAGATACACATCCTGGTCGGTCATCCTCAGTTATTAAAATGTCCGAAAGTTTTAGTCTTGACTTTCTCATGCCTATAGGTCTATAACAAAAATTAGTTCGTTCTTAACGCTCACATATTTTGTTTATCTTGTAAGTAGATTTGAAAATATAATCTTAAAATACCCTTGTCAGGTAAGTGGGTTCTTTTATGGGCATAACCTTTTTATATCAGCATATCCACCTAAATTTTAGCTTGAATTCAACGCCAGGCTTGCATTATTGTTTAGTGAAATCTTTAAGATTTACGAGTTTAAGCAATTTTTCTAGTCTAAGCAGTTTTTCGAGTCTAAGGCTGTTTTTCGAGTTTAAGCAGTTTTTCGATCTTATTAAGCTTTATTCGAGTTTAAGCTGTTTTTCGAGTTTAAGCGAATTTTTCGAGTCTAAGCAGTTTTCCGAGTCTAAGCTGATTTTTCGAGGTTAAGCAGTTTTTCGAGTTTAAGCAGTTTTCTTCGAGTCATCGTCATAACTTCGAGCCGTCGTTAAACCGATACACGGCGTACTAGACTATATAACGGGCTAATATAGGTTTTCCCGTCCAATTTCATCAGGGTTGCATTTAAATTAGTGAAAGGACTTTCAAATTCGAAATATTTTGTCAACCCTCTGCACACATGGTTCATTTCCATTTATTCATCATTTAATTCCGTTCTATATCATTCCTTTGAATTTGGTAGAAATTCAATTTAGGGAGAAATTCGTTCAAATTAATGGCCCAAAGTCGTCATTTAATTTCGCAACGACGAACTGATCGTTTAATTTCACCCAAAATACCATTTTCAATTTCATTAATCGGCACACATATTTGCACTTTAAACGTCCAAATTCAGATAACATGTTTCTGTGTTCATTTTTCTTTTATAACGTTATACAATTTTTTTTTCTCCAAACTTTACCCTACCTTTTTTTCTGATCTTTCAGTTAGAATAATTTTATTCCATTATGTTTGATAAAGACGTAATTCATGTAACACTTATATGATATAGGATATGGTTGTGAACGGTTATTCTTTTAGTGATTAATGAGTGGGTGCAGGGGCGGATCAAGGATTTCCAAAAAAGGGGGCATTTTCCCTAGGAATTTGACGAGCAAAACCGAAGATTTTTAACCAAAGAATAAGGGACGGTCCACGATTTTTTTTAAATTGTGGCTCTCAAAGGGGGGGGGGCACGGACACGAGCCGGGTGTGCCCCCCCCCCTGGATCCGCCAGTGAGTGGGTGGATGACCTATGCCAATGGTAGGTATTTTTTTCATCATCTTGTTCTTATTTTATTTCACATAATTGTAAATTATATCGTTGTGGGGAAGGGATGGTATTGACCACGTTCTATAGTTGAATGAAAGTGGAAAAACGAGTTGTTGTTCCGATGATGGTTTTTCAGATGGATGATACATTTCAGTATAATGGTAAACATCCAATTAAGAAGTAAAACCCATTTCCATAATCATTCAAATGAAGTAAAAAAAAATAAAAAATAAAAACGAAAAACACTGTGCATATCCTATAAGTGATCGCATATTAATGATTTTGAATTCCTAAACCTTCGCAAGGAGGGTACCGTTGCGAATTTGAAAACATCTCTTCGGCTATTTGAATTTGCTCGATCTTTATACTTGTTTAAATGAAATAACCATGAAATCGCGTGCCAATATGATTAAATCAAATAAAGTATTTGGGTATTTAAATGTTTATATCATAGGTCATTCGAATTAGTTGCAAATTGAACTATTACATCATTAAATCGGTTGAAATTTTGACGAAATTGGACTGGAAAACCTATACTAAACAACAAACACGTGTTATTATTAAATCTTCCTCATTACGTCCCTTGCAACTTTTATGAATACAGTTATTTACACATTTTATATTATTTTTTGTGATCTAAGTTGATTTCTTTATTTGCTACCGTTTTTTTGGAGGGTAAAAGAACAACATAACTTGGTACCGTATGCGCGTTTCCGTTTTACACCCTGGCGAAGGCATTTTCCGGAAAAGTAGCCAAAAAGCGACCAGTGAAGAGTCTACGTCTACGTTTGTTTACGTTATCAGCTGGGCGCGCGATCCAAAGTCCGCACCGAAGTTATCCGCAGAATTGCAAATGCAGCTGAGCTTATACTTTCCAAGTTCAATACGAATCCTTGATCATTTGCCTTGCCGATTTGCTGATGTCTGTCTTTCTCTCTATCTGTCTATATATCTCTCAAATTCTATCTCTATCTATCTATGTAACTGCAGTATCTATCAGATTCAGATTCAGATTCAGATTCAGATTTTATTTCCAACAGAAATAGCAAATATACAAATCATTTTCATACATTTTAACAAATATTTACAATACATTAATGATAATAACATATAAAAAAAAATACAAAATATTTTATAGAAAAAATTATAATACTTTGGAAAGAAAAGTATCTGTGGAAATGGGGGATTCACTCAAAAGCATCGCTTGTATAATGTGAACCCCCCTAAAGGAAGAGAATAGAGGAGAGAGAGAGAGACGCAATGGTTGCTATTTGCCTACGAAGATTTACAGAATAGATGAAAAAGAACAGGATAACTCACAGAACAAGACAAAACGAAGAAATAATAAAAAGAAAAAAGAAAAAACAAAACAGGACGACAAAAGTAGAATAAACGTAAAATAGAATCAGGACAAATTACGACCGAAAAGAGAGGATAAAACAAAATGATAAAGACAAAAACATAACTTGAAGTCTGAGAGGAGATGATAACAAGCGGGAATTAGTAATGAAGACCTCGGTAGGATTGAAGTAAGAAGTTTTTCAGTTTTCTTTTAAAAGAATGTATGGAAGGGCTGTTTTTTATGTTAATGTCGAGGGAGTTCCAAAATCTAGGACCATCGAACATAAATGTACTCTTTGCCAATAAAGTTCTAAAACGGGGTAAATGAAATTCGTTAGATTGCCTAGTAGGGTAATTATGAAAAGACCGATTAAGAGGAAACATAGAATCAAATACACGTGGAAGTGTGTTTTTGTCAAATTTAAACATAAATTGTCCTAAATGAAATAAGTATAGGTCGCTTATCTTCAGCAATTTGCTATCAAAAAATAGTGGGTCAGTGTGTGAACGAAAAGCTGAATTATGAATAACACGAAGGGACTTCTTTTGCAGTAATAACAGTCTATCTAAAATGGTTTGGTGGGTGCTGCCCCAAGCAAGTATCCCATAATTCAAGTAAGGCAAGATCAGGGAAGAATATAGCATTAAAAGTGATGACGACGAAAAATGATATTTTAGTTTATTGATAATGCCAATATTTCGCGAAATAATCTTACATATACAATCTATGTGGTATTTCCAGGAAAGCTTATTATCAACGGTAACACCGAGAAATTTAATGAATGTGACACTTTCTAAATTAGTGTCATCTAAAACAATGTCCATGGGAAGTGTATCAATGGAATTGCTAAATAGCATATATTTAGTTTTAAGTAGATTAAGAGACAATTTGTTGGATCTTATCCATTGTGTGACTTTTAAAAGTTCATTATTAACAGTATTTACTAAGGTATATGGATTTTTATGGGAATAAAATATATTAGAATCGTCTGCAAAAAGAATGAACGAAAGGATATCAGATGATTTACAAAAGTCATTAATATAAATGATAAATAATAAAGGGCCTAACAGACTGCCTTGCGGGACTCCACAATTAATGTATTGCATGTTGGATGCATGACCATTCAAAGATACAAATTGACGTCTGTCGGACAAGTAGCTTCTGAACCACTCCAAGGCCTTCCCGCGCACACCATAATGAGAAAGTTTATGTAATAAGATATCATGGTTAATGGTGTCGAAGGCCTTGGAGAAGTCCAGAAAAATGCCGACTAAATGTGAGCAATTATCAAAAGCGTGGGCCACTTTATCAACGAAATTCAATAGTGCATGTTCTGTGTTGTGTTTTTCTCTAAATCCAAACTGAAAGTTAGAAAAAATATTGTGAGATTTAAAAAAATCAATTGTTTTGCTATAAACCACTTTTTCTAAAATTTTTGACAAGGATGATAATAAAGAAATTGGGCGATAATTACTGACACTTAACTTGTCACCCTTTTTGTACAATGGAATGACCTTGGCAATTTTCATGCGATCAGGGACTTGACCGGAGGTTAGAGAAAGGTTAAAAATATATGTCAAAGGATCGATAATTTCAGATATTATACCTTTTAAAATAAAGTTATTGACATCATCATAACCAGGACTTTTTTTATTATTCAAATTAGATACAACGTCAGTAATATCTTTTTTGACTACGGGAGTGAAAAATATTGAACTAGAATTAGGTGTACCTAGGTAATCATGAAAGTGTTTTGTTGAAGGGGGGATGTCTCGAGCTAGGTTAGTTCCTATAGATGAAAAATAGTCATTAAAAATATTAGCTATATTTTCAGGATCACCAATAATATCACCGTTAGACCTAATTTCAGTTATATCGGACTTGTTACTGGATAAATTCATGGCTTGTTTAAGAACTTTCCATGTGTTTTGAATGTCGTGTTTATACAGAATTATTTGATCAGTAAAATATCTTTTCTTTGCCAAACGTATTGTTTTAGTTAAAGTATTCTTATATGTGGTGTATTTAGCTTTTGCCTGAAGAGTACCTTTAAGTTTGGAATTATAATATAAACTGTTTTTTCTGTTGATTGAACGCAAAAGTGCTTTGGATATCCAAGGAAGTCTCGGTGATTTTTTGTAGTTAGTTTGTTTATCTTTTACTTTTGGAATATGCTTGTCTAATTCACTGTTAAAAATATTAAGAAAGTTATTGAAGCATGTGTTTACATCGTTGTTATAAATAGGCGACCAGTCAACAGATTCTAACGAAACACCCAATCTTGCAAGATTCTCGGGAGTAGGTCTCCGCCTTGATGGCTTGGAAGGATTAATACACGAATTTTTAAGGGGAAAATGTGACATAATGGGAAAATGATCTGTCAGATCGGATAGTATTATTTCAGAATCAGGAGACGGCATGATGTTACAAAATATGTTATCAATAAGGGTTGCAGAGCGATCTGCAATGCGAGTGGGTTTTGATATTAATGGCAAATATGAAGAAGTCAAAAATGTTTCAAGAAATTCATGGGCAGTATTGTTGCTGTCATGCTTCAATATATCGATATTAAAATCTCCTAATATAAAAACATCTTTGTTCACCAACAATGGATTTCTAACTAAGTTAGAAAGATAAAGTAAAAAATCATTGTGGTTGGAATTTGGTGGTCTATATATAACACCTACAATTATATTTTTGGAATTTAGGACATTGATTTCGATAAAAAGTGACTCTACATATTCATTCATAGTAGTGATTTCGTCATGAATTTTGTATTCATAATTGTGGGAAACATATAACGCAACACCACCGCCATGTCTATCTTTCCTGTTATTAAAAACGAAATCATATTGATCTAATGCAAATGGAATATTGGATTCATCAGTTAACCAAGTTTCTGTAAGTCCAATAATGGAAAACGAATGTCTAGATGAATTATTGTCTAAAAGCAGTTGGAACTCTTCGAAATGTTTATTTATGCTTCTTATGTTTAAATGTAATAAAGAAAAAATATCTTTGGAGAATTGTTTACTAGTGTTTTTGAATTGAAGTTCAGTGATGTATTCTGATGAAGGATTGCGAATTAAGTCATGATCAGTGTGAAAATCTAGAAGTTCTGATGATGCATTGATGTTGTTTGCTACAAAGTGGTTGTACGCCAAATTAGCCTGAGGGTTGCCATTTGAATTATGTGTATTCAAATTAATGGAGAGGTCATCATTACTCAAGGAATAAAACGGCATATCAGTTAAAGTATTCACGGAAGTACAGTTAGTGTCTCAACATTCACTACTACTTTCGGCATTGAGTTGGTAAAAGAAGAGTAATTAAAATAAAAGGTCCTGTGTGGGAACAAATAAGTAACAGAGATACATAGAAACACGAACACATAAAAACAAATAACGAATTCATAAAAGTTCGAGAGAGGGCAGCATTTAGCAGAAATCTTCGTAGGCAGAGCGGACAAACGCGTCAGAGAGCAAAGATGGTAAACATACATCATTGATAATTACTGGAGAGATGCCCAAAGAAAAAAATCAATATAAGAAATGCAAATGATGAAAAATAACGATAACCCCATACAGGTTGGCAAATAACAAGATTAAGCATATCAATATAAGCAAAATCCATATTGTGGACATGAAAAGAGGCGACAATAATTTTTGCCACGTACAATTGAAAATAGATAAAATTGTTGCTGTTGCTAATTTTGGTAAAGACATGCAAACAGGCAATTTTCTATGAAAAAAAAATATACACCAGAGCAATAAATACATAACAAAGGAGAGTACGCTATACCAGGCCAATCAATACCAATCAGCCAGTCTAAATTTTAAAATTCATGAAAACACAAGAGAAAATTGGCAATGAGCATTTTAAAAGCTTCCATGAAAGCAATGAAAAATACAAGAGCGTCGCTTAGCCAAAGACAAGCTATACTTAAACCGGTCAGGGTCGAACATTCACATTTGAATAAAGCAATCTCAATTGAGTCAAAGTATGTTTAGAGAATGCATTATTATGACATAATCGGGAAAAAGGCGTGTAACAAATGTACGATTAGAAACATGCATCAAAGTATTGAACAATGAATAACAAACAACAAAAAAAACGGAGATAAAAAAAGTCGAGGAATACCCATACTAACCAGGGTCTGGTATTCACATATGAACAAGGTACTTTCATGCTTATTAGGAATGGCATTGTTGTTCTTTTTTGTAAATGAATGTGGTAAAAGCTTACAAACAAAATTATGCAACGATCGCTTGACCAGAACCAAGCATGCAATTTTCACTACCCATAACAATTGGGATCTGGAGTTCTGGCCAAATGCATGCTTAGAGAAAGTGATCATTGTTGCCATTTTATAAGTGTGAACAACAAAGGCATGCAAACAAGGCAATGTATATCGATAAATAGGCGATGGTACATCAATAATGACATTTTATCAAAACACGCGCGGGAAATCGTTGAAAAGTCATTTCAAGAAAAAATACATTATAACATAAAGCACTGGATAACATTTTGAGGCGCTCATCCAAAACCGAGCGGCGCCCAAAACCAACCGATACTGCCTTTTACATTCAAACTTTAATTACCCCCAATTATAATGCACTGCTTAAGAATGTGGTTGTTATGAACAGGGTAAATGCATGCAAGCGAAACAATTCGTAAGTTGCAATTATATCCAAAGGGAGAATGCATGAAAACACGCGGGAAATTGTGAAACACAAAAGCATTTCCCCAAAACATGCGATAAAGCGCGAGATTGATGAAAGGAACATTATATTCCTAAGGACATTGCTCGGCCTTGGTTGACTACCTGAATATAGTCACCAAAACCGAGCAATGCCCATACCAACTGGATTCAGGTGTACATAAACAATTACCTCCATACATTCGTTGAAACAGCCCAAAACATGCAATTAAAATATATTATCGCTCAACCAAACCGAGAAATGACCATACCAGTCAAGATTAGGACTGGTGTTCGCAATATAACATCCTTCAAAACATGTTTTAGAAGAAGCGGTAATTGTCACTTTGAATAAAAGACAATGTAGAGTCATTCGAATAGATCAATCTTATGTATAATTTGGCGATGGCGCTTAAAATACTTTAAACGCGCGGGAAATTGCTTAACAAAAAAAAATCCGAAAGCATGCAATTAAAGCATTATAAAGCATCGTCCAACCAAAACCCAACGATTCCCAAACAGAGTCACGTTTTTAAAACTGAGCTATAATTATCTTTAATGGAGCCCTGAGAATGTCATCATTGTATTTGAGAAAATGAACAAGGTAATGGCATGCAGTCGAAAATACATTCCTATGTCTTGCAATTTAGTGTACATGGGTGTTTGTTTACTGGGTCGAAAATATACTATGAAAACATTGAGCATTTCCGACAAACGTATAACAAAGCATTAAACATGGTTTAGGTGCAACGCCCAACCAAAGCGACCTACGTTATTTCGCTCAGAAAAGACATTCACATTACTATATATACATACATGTTTTGTTTTTTTTAAAAGAGAAACCGAAAATTTGAATATGAACAGGGTAAAGGCATGCAAACATGTATAATTACCAATTCATCACATGCAGGAAAACGCATGGGGGCAACGCCCAACCAGAACTGAGCGAAACCCATACCATCCAAGGTTTAGCGTTCACATCTAAATTATGAATTGCCCCCCCCCCAAATCTCATCAAAGGAATGAGATAGTCGGATCACATAAAAAAATACAAACACTCAAATGTATGCATAATGAAGTACATAATAGATGGTATACTTTATTTCAACTTGGCATGTTTACACAAGATAATATTGCATCAATTTATGTGATGTTGGATGTTTAAAGGTATGCAGTGCATGAGAAGTACAAAACAAAAAGGGGGGGTCACAGTGTATGTGATGAGATGGGCAATCAGGTTAAGAGATGCTTTAACAAGCGATGTCAATACGACCCAACTGTAGGGCATGCACATTTTTTTTGAGCAAGAAAATTGCCCTATAAGGAAAAGCAATTGTGCAGATGAAAAACCAGGCATATTCATGTCAATTGACATGCAAGTTATTTCTATTTAGAATAAAGGGAGGAACTATGAAAAGTAAAGCTGAATATCAACAGTACTAAACACATCCATTATTCTCTTGTTCATTTTTTTCATGGTTATTGAGAGACGAGTTTATTATTCAATCTTATATAAAGATTAAATTGAAGAGTGTTAAAGGGAAAGCATACCCCGAAGAAAACCCTGCTGCAAAAATAGCAGAAAAAACAATAAAAAAATACTGGCGAAGGTCTGAGGAAAATCCATTAAAGAGTAAGAAATTTATTAGAGTTCAAAACTCTGGATTTGTGACGTCATAAACGAGCAGCTGCCCCATGTGTTATGTAATATAAAATGTATGAATTTCAAATTTTGTATGATTCCTGATGACTTAATTTTGTTTTCTTTTCATGATCTGGTGTGAAACGATTTGTCTATTGATATACAAAAGTTACAGTGAAAACCATTTTCAATTTTTTGAGAAAATGACATTTCATTGATTTTTTACCATTCGCTATGTAGGAATGCTGCTCGCACATGACGTCACAAACGAAATACTTGAAATTCTAATAACTTTTTAATTATTTGATGATTTTTTCCCAAACCCCCGGCAATACCCCTCACTATTCCCTCCGCCATCCCCACAACAAACCTTTTGTCAGGGCGAACCTCCCCTTTAAACCCAATTGTGAGGTTTAGTGCCCAGTGAAACA
Organism: Lytechinus variegatus; assembly: GCF_018143015.1. Taxonomy (NCBI): domain Eukaryota; kingdom Metazoa; phylum Echinodermata; class Echinoidea; order Temnopleuroida; family Toxopneustidae; genus Lytechinus; species Lytechinus variegatus. The sequence goes on along the minus strand of NC_054744.1, from coordinate 369,602 downwards.
TAATTTATAAAATAAGCATAAAAAACATGTAGACATAAACGCTATAAGTTTCAAATTTGCATACAGCAAGCAACATTATGAAATACTTTTTTGGGTTATCATTCATTACAATGAATTTGATAGTTATCAAATTTTCTTACCATCAGTCAGACAGACCAACTAACGTTGTCAGAGACAAACATGAAAATATGTGATTTTACATACATATCAAAATGACAGGTCGACTTATGGAAGGATGAATATTTTCAGTTTAACGGGTAAAAGAGCCTGTCAAATAAACATCGTACCGTGGTCGTGCCATAAATGCAAATTAACAACAACATTCAACTGAGTTATTAGAGGAGTAAAAAACTATAACCAAGGTATCGGGAAAACAGTTAAAGTTTTGTCAATAGCATGATTAACTGAGAAATACACGAAAAAAAGAAGAAGAAAAAAAAAGAATTGGCATTCGAAAATGCAATGTTCGCTAGGCATAGCGTTTACCTTTTTGGTTGTTGTTGCAAAGTTGAGCTTTTTTGGGGGGTTGTTGTTTGCATCTACAGGCACGTTTTGCACGAGAACAAGTGAATTGATACACAGAACTTTCGTCTTGCAAAAACCAATTCAAATAGTAATTTTCTTTTTAATAACGAATATTGACGAATACATAATAAAACAAATTCAGATACATTTAAATGAGAAATTTCTGTACTAGGCCCATGCATGATATCCTTGTAATGAATATGTTCTACAGCAAACGACATCGCTTATATAAAAAAAAAGGGTTCAGTACAACAAAATGCTGGCACATTCATAGGTCTATTCGTTCCTACCAAAAAATGTGTTTTTTAATTATTTAATTGTCCTTGTTATTTTTTAACGATTTGGACGAATATTGATGATATTGGCTATTTTCCGCCGCATTTCTAAGTCGACTCCCATTCGATGCTTGTATAAGTCACTTGATTATTTCTGCCGCATTTCAAAATCAACTCCTTTTCGATGCGAGTATAAATCAGTTTCTTATGTCTGCTGCATTTTATTGAATCAACTCCTATATCACTTTATTTTTAATGCCGCTTTTCAAAGTCAACTCCTTTTAATGCTTATGTAATTTACTTTATTAAGGATCGATTATGGTAAAGATAGCGTGAAAGATAACTTGCCTTATCCTGTCCACGTATCCCAAGCGGTAGGTTGCGATCCACTGGCGGAGGCATGGCGGGTTTGGAGGATTACCTTGGATCCGACAAGACGAATTCGCGTCGAAACTTTCTCTTGCCGCCGGAGTCGATAAGCTTCTGCGGCAAGGCGTCCGCGTTCCTTCTTCAGCTTAGGGGGGAGGTCACTGCGGATGGTGACGCGAGAGAACATCGGGATACTTGTCGCCTGATGAGCTGGGTTTGGTAGATTAGACTCGGGGCCTCTCTGGCGCGGTTGAGATTCAAAGGCGCGAAGTAGGCGGTCTCTGTCAAACATCGACGAAAAACGGATGATGATCGGGCTAGGTCCGGGCTCTTGCTGGGGTTGGCCGACTAGTTGCTTAACGTTTCCGTTGCGAGGCTTGGGCAAACGATGGGCGTTTACTAGGGGTATCTTCCGGGCATCGTCTGGGGCGATCCTTAGGAAGTGGCACAAGATTTCCTGGACAGTAGAAACAATGTTTTCATTTAGCCTGTCGGGAATACCGTAAACGAGAAGATTCTGCTTCCGATGATGTATCTCGATTAGCGTTAGCCTTGTCTCAATCTCCTCCTCCTGCTTTTTTATTTTTTCCTTTAGAAGTGGGATTTCGTTCTTTTCCAGGGCAGACACTTTGTCAGTGACGAAATTCACCTTCTTATCAACTTCAGAAATTGACTTTTTGGTTTCAGCTAAATCACACTTGATGGTAACTAATTGGCTCAAAACGCTATCCAGCTTTCCTGACAAAGATGAATTCATTTCGGCCATGCTAGTAAGCACTCGATCTGAGCCCGCATCAGTAACGTCGCTCAAGTCAAACGTTGAGGCAGAGTCACTTGCCGGAGGTCCGGCCGTAGGTCTTTCACGTAACTCGGTATCAGCAAGATCAGCGGCGTTATAGGTAGCCATACCTGATACTGAAGGTTTTGAAGGTTTAGGTTGATTCTTTCCTTTGCGTTTGGTTTTAGGTTCGTTAGCTTTTCGTAGATTATAAGTAGACTTCTTCGGCGATAAATGTTTACTCATAACGATGAATTTATGTGCCACCAAAATGTAGATTACAAATGCATTTCTCAAAGTAGGTTTGAATTTAGCGGGCAAGAGCTCCCCAGAGACGCGTCCGTTCGCTACGAAGGCATGACGTATATCTATCTATCTATCTAATAATCTTCTCTGTCTCTCTCATTCTTTATCTAACATCTATCTATCTCAAATTCTCTATCTCTCTCTATCTATCCATCCATCTGTCTGTCTTTCTCTATTTCTCTCTCTCTACCTATATACCTATGTAACTACAGTATCTATCTGTTAATTTGTCGCTCTTCTCTCTCATTCTCGATCTATCTGACATCTATCTATCTCTCAAATTCTCCAGCTCTCTCTCTATCCATCTGTCTGTCTTTCTTCTATCTATTTATCTATCTATCTATGAAACTACAGTATCGGTTAATTTGTGTATCTTCTCTGTTTCTCTCATTCTTTATCTATCTAACATCTATTTATCTCTCAAATTCTCTATCTCTCTCCCTCCCTCTATCTATCCATCTGTCTGTCTTTTTCTCTATTTCTCCTTTTCTGTCCATATATCTATAACATATCTCCATCTCTCAAGTTCTCTCCCCCATCCATCTATCTATCTATCTATCTATCTTCTATCTATTTTTGTATACATTATCTATCTATCTGTTAATTTGTTGATAATCTTCCCTGTCTCATTCTTTATCTATTTAACATCTATCTATCTCTCAAATTCTCTCTATCTCTCCCTATCTATCTATCTATCCATCTGTCTGTCTTTCTCTATTTCTCTCTATCTATTTATCTATCTATTTTTATAACTTCAGTATCTATCTGTTAATTTGTTAATAATCTTCTCTGTCTCTCTCACTTTTAAATCTATTTAACATCTATCTCTCAAATTCTCTATCTATCTCTCTATCCATCTATCTATCCATCTGTCTGTCTTTCTCTATTTCTCTCTATCTATATATCTATCTATGTATCGACTACGCGACTGCAAAAGCATGTTCGGATTTCACTCCTGACTGCCACATGAAGTGCCGAGGAACTCTGGGGGCTGTTGCATGAAATGGTCTTTCGTAGAACCATTCTACGTAAGAACGAGATATCGCTCAACTGTTTCACAAAGCCGATTTGGGCGATACGAAGAATGGTCCTTGGAAAGACACCTCCAGACATGTCCTACGTAGGCATGATCTTCTTTGCACACCGCCCGCCACCGTTGGCATTGAGAGAAAATGCGTTTACGGCAAGCCACACTGACATATCACCTTTAAACATATTTTTAGGGGGTTGATGACGCATTTTATCTGGGATGGCGCCAAGTTATTTTTTATATGGGGGCTAGTTGTCATCAATTTCACGTCGACAAGACGACCAAAAACGGATGTCATTTTAACTTCTCCGGGTTATGTAGGCCAAAATATTTTTTTTTTAAATATGTTTTCTTTTATTCTCCTTCGGTCCTATCCCCACCCCTTTTCCATTAAAAAAATAAACTTGAACTATCGAAATGGGCGGCACTATCTCTCTGACCCCTCATGCTTTCTCATTACAGTTAATTAACAACATGAAACAAACTTCTTTAAAAGAAATTATGGCAGGAAAAAAACATGTTTATATAACGTTGAGCAAAAAACAAAGAAAAAAAGATACAAAACTAAGATGTTAAACATGCTAAATCATTTATTTTTATTAAGTTTTCATTATGATTATTATTTTTGATGAGATTAATTTCAATCAATGAAAATTAATTCTGGGATTTGGGATAATGTGAGATGTGAAACAGTGAAAAGAAAATCTGCAATATCAAAATAGCTAATAAACATTTAAGATACAGATTAGGCCTATATAGCTAACGAATCCATCACAATCGTTACAAATGAAGATAAGTTCATGAAATAACATATGGAAATTCCATACGAAAAGGCGCATTTTAGGCCCCTTTCGGTTATATGTCATGTTAAAAGAATCACGGTAGTCTCTATACCCCTCCCCTACTCCTTAACTTTGAAATGTTGATCATATGTATTTTTTATATTCTTAAACCTCATAAACTTCCATAAATTAAGTGATCAACTTTAAATATGACCAACGTTTATGATCGCTGTAATTTTTAGCACTATTTCTGTTAATAGTATTTTCTCCATTGCGGATTGCACAACCTTTTCTGTGTTTTAATTATTATTGCAAAGCACTACTTTATTCACTTGGCCGTGTTTGCAGCAATGTCCAGATTTTCCTTCGGTCTTCAGTTACTCATCATGCAACTGAGGTATGTTTATACTCTAAACACTTAAATTTGTATTTCTTGCCTTATATCTGACAAATAAAATAAATAAATTAGACTTTTCACACACAGCCTCTCATATTTTCCCTTTTAGTCTCATACAATCAGACCTGTTGATTTTGTTTACTCCATTCAAACCCTATTTTACCTCAACAAATAACATATTAACGCATAATTTGCAAAATTATAATTAAATATAAGTATTCTATTAAAATACAGAATAATCTTGAACGAATAAAATGTCGAAATTTCTTAGTTAAACCAATTTTTATATCGGACAGGGGTCTCTTTCGTTGAAATATCAATGAAAGGTGTCTCTAAAAGGACACCGTGTTCTAAACAAGGGAAAAGATGAAAAATTCGATTTTATTCAGTTATGTTTGTAAATCTTTAAAGTTTTTTCTCTTTTTACCTCATAAAGTAAGCTCCATACATCAATTCTACAATCAGTAATAAATAAAACATCATTTGATCTCCTTTTATTGAAATAAATGATTTTATGAAAAGTCGTCATTCCGAAATAAAAGGTTCAGGTGACGATAAAGACTAAATATTTTTCCGATACTATCGATATCAAACGATGTCGCGGACTTGGAAGACAAAATTGCCTTCGTGAAACGGAAAGCGCTGATTTGTCGCCAATCTTCCTATCTCGGAAGAATGGTCCTAGGACGTTCCTACGTATCGCTCATCTCGTCGTGCAACAGGCCCCTGTGCTCTGATCAGTAACTGTGCAAATTGCATGCGGTTGTGGACTCGCCTGTGTCGCACGCTGCATGCAACCAGCGACGTGTGTAGACTCTTCACTAGTCGCTTTTTGGCTACTTTTCCGGAAAATGCCTTCGCCAGGGTGTAAAACGGAAACGCGCGTACCGTATATGTGCCGGGGTCTGTGAAATCTAAATGTTAGATCTAACTCATAACTGTTTACGTCATCATCGCACAGTACAGGGCAGCCTGTACCACAGGTACGGTACCGGTACCGCATGTGCTTTGCACTGTCTTGTAGTTACCGCCGTGCTAACTGTGGGCTTCTAGCCGGCTGGGCATCGAGAGAAATCGGGTGTGATTTAGTTGCATCAAGGAAAAGCCCTGTTACAACCGATAATGTAGCACCAACGCATAGCGTCCGACGCATAATGTCGCAGTCCTAATGTCGTAGTTTTTCTAACGCATAATGTAGCAAAGTGTCAACGCATAATGTCACATGCCGCAACGCATAATGTCGCAGCGGTAGTTTCTTCAGGACTCGAGCCTACAGATAAGATATGAAATATGCTGTCACTAAGTATTTTGAGACACGAGAAAGAGAATTAAGTGATTTGGAAATCAGGATAAATCTTTGTATGGATATTTATCGATTTATTGCCATTTCGTCTACTGCCCTTTTCCCCATTATCGCACGGTCTGATATCATTTCGTCTACCATTAGTTAGTCAACCATCAACATAGTCCGCAACCATTTCGTCTAATTAACATCTCGTCTTATAGCCAGTTGGTCTAATAGCCGTTTTGTTTACTATCATTTAGTCTTTTTTGTATTTTTTTTCAAGTGGTCAATATCCACTTTGTCCAATATCATTACAATATACACCTTGTCCAATATCATTACCTTTTGAATAGCCAATTTGTCTAATAAGCACTTGGTCTGCTCTCATTTCGTCAATTTCAGTTCGTTCGCTATCACTTCGTCTAAACCCATTTCGGCTAACAATCATTCGGTATCGTTGCCATGGGTCCAATCACCATTAGGTCCAATCACCATTAGGTCCAATCACCGGTTCTGGGACAATTACCTCCCGGACAATCACCTTACGGACAACCACCCCCAAGGACAATTACCCCCCCCCCCCGAGGACAATGGCCCCCTGGACAAACCCCCGGACAATTACCCCTGAGGATAATTACTCCCGAGGGCAATTACCACCGGGAACATTTACCATCTCCCGGGGACAATAACCCCCTGGACTATGCGTTAGAAAAACTACGACATTATGCGTTGTCTGCGACATTATGCGTTGGTGCGACAATCCCGACCTTTCGTTTGAGGACGCGAACGCTTATTTACAACGGTAGTTGACTTTGGAAGGGACTTTTTGGGCCCGTCATCATGGTCGTAAAACTCAGTCCTGCAATGCAAATTGTGTGACACGAGATTTTTTTTTCGTTTCGCATCTGCGACGGAAACATTCAATATGCGTTTCGTGTGCAAAATTCTGGTTGCTACTATGGTAACAGCGATTTATCCGATTGAGGACGACTCTCCAAAGCCATATTTGACTCCTCCTAGAGCTCGAGAGGCCGCCCGGGGGGCCCACTTCCATTGATTAGTGGATACCAGTAGCGACCACCCGTAAAAGGGGACAGAGTGGGCAGGTACGTTACGTATATAGGCCTATGTAACGTTATAAGGGTGTCAAAACGATGTTTAAAATGCTGAAAAAGGGATATATATTCAATACTTGTAGGGTTTAAATTTCACAAGCCAAATACTTGTTAAGAGATGCATTTTCATAATCTGGAAAAGAATTGCTTCCCTTGTTTAGCATGTTTAGGGTACTTTTCGAAACCCCATGGTCGTGCCTGGTATCCACTCATCAATGGAAGTGGTCCCCCCGGAATTTGAATCTAATCCCCATTTCTGGGGAATGTAAAACATAATGCCCCTCACATCGTGTGCGAGAGGCATATCGTTTGTGTATAAGGAGTAAACAAAAGAAACAAAGAAACAAAAGAAACAAAAGGAAACGAGTTCAAAGGTATCGCATATGATGTGTACATATCAACGCATGCGAAATGTTCGGCTGGAGAGGTTGATCTTATCCATGAAATCAATTGCCAGTGATCCACCAATAATCCACATTAAATGTAATATCGATTCGATGGACTGTAATGATCTATATTTAAGCCTTCATTCAGTAAGTTTTTCCTCACTGAATATGTTCTCGATTTGTTTGAAAAACCACTTTCTTATCCATGTCATAAATCTATTTTAGGTCCTGCATTTTGAATATCTCCAGCCATCAGTCGTAATATACATGCATGTATGCGGTACGGGTGTCGCGGAAAGGGATTTTGCACACGAAAAGCAGATTTGTAGGGCCTGTAACCCCCATGTTACACAAAGCTTAGCATTGATCGTAGAGCAGTTTTCTACGTTTGATTCTATTGACTGTAATGCACAATCAATCTTAACAATCAAGTGTATGATTAAGCGTTAACTTTTGTGATAGGGGACCCTAATACTAGCGTCCGTGATGATTGCGAAAGGTCCCAATTATCGGTTGTAACCAGGGTGACCAGACATCCCGTATTTCCCGGGATCGTCCCGTATTTTGCCCCTTTGTCTCGGCGTCCCGACACACCTTCCCGGGACGCCGATTTGTCCCGTATTTCAGAATATTGAACAAAATATAGTCAATACATTTAAAAGTGACAAAGTTTCATCAAATAACCAAAATAATTATGACGAAGCAGAGACTACAATAAAATCGAGAACTGTAAACTTTTTGGAAGTTGTGCGGTAATTTTCTTAATTTAATGCATTGCAAACAAACTGGCCTTCTGCCTGTGTGTGACAGGCTACTAGCTAGGCATGTAGGACCGGAGCAGATTCTCAATGGCGCAAACAATTTCTCATGATAAACAGTTTTTCCACCAAAATAATCACAAGATCGGCGGAAAATAGTCATAATCATAATATGGATTATCAGATTACTGATGTGGAGATGTAATCAGAGGAACCAGTTTATTGAGTTTTCATAACTATAGATCTAGTTGTTTCAACTTTCGTTTTGAGTCTTGTGATCTGTGCGAATTTATTAATGGGATGGGAGAGATGCCTGTGTATGATGCCGCGATGTTTCATCTAATTATTAAGTTTGACAATGTTTCACTTTGAAATTTTATTCATTTTCAAAACAGATCAGTTTTAAAGAAACATTAAAACCCAGCAAATACCATTATGATTTTTCTTTGATAAGATTTTTTTTGGGTTTGCTTGAAAGTTGAACTTTTGTCCTCTTTCTTTCTTTTCTTTTCTATCCTTCTTTCTTCATCCTTCTATCCTTCCTGATTGCCCTTTTTTTATCTTCATTTCCTATCTTTCTTTCCTGATCCTTTATCTCTCTCTCTCTCTATTAATTTTTCTTTCTTTTATAATAATAATAATAATAATAAAGGTATATTTACCCAGGGTAGCAACTTCAGTTCCGAAAACTGTTCTCCCAGCGGGCCCTGCTATTATTACCCGGCTAAGCTAGGCTACCTTCTCGGTGCACACAGCTTTTTGAGGAATTACTTCCTGCCGGTACCCATTTACCTCACCTGGGTCGAGTGCAGCACAATGTGGATAAATTTCTTGCTGAAGGAAATTACGCCATGGCTGGGATTCGAACCCACGACCCTCTGTTTCAAAGTCCGAAGACTAATCCACTGGGCCACAACGCTCCACTTTTTTCTTCTTTCTCTTACTTTCCTTCTTTTTTAACTTTCTTTTTTTATTTCCTTTATTCTTTCTATCCTTAAACTTTTCTTTGTGTTCTCCCTTCCTCTCATTTTCTTCTTTTTCTCCTTTATTTTCTTTTTTTTCATTCTCTCCTCCATTTGCCCTCCCTCTCTTTCATCTTTTTCATTCTTTTATCTTTTCTTCTAATTACTTCCCTTATTATTTCTCTCCCTTCCTTCCCCCCTTTCGTGTTTTTCTTCGTTCTTTCTTTCCTCCTTTTATCTTCCTTTTTCCTTTCTCACCTTTATTTTTTTCTTTCACACATTTATTAATTTTTCCTTCATCTCTTTTTTCTTCCTATATTGATTTTCAAAGAATGACGGAAACCTTTTTTCTATCTTTTTTAAATATTTTTTTCATCCATCTCTTATTCTAACTTTCTTTCCTTTTTTCTTTTTTCCCCTTCATTTTCCCCTTTATTTTTTTTCTTCTCAATTCTTCTTTTTTTTTTCGTTTATTTTTTCTTTTCTTTCATTCTTTCATCTCTTCCAATTCTTTATATTTTTTTCATCTTCCCCTTTAATTTTTTTCTTCTGAATTCATCTCTTTTCTTTCGCCTATTCTTTCTCTCTTTCATTCTTTCGTTCACACTCCCTTCCAAATCTTTATATTTTTCGCAAGTCTAACATTTAGCCTTCTTTGTTGATCTACTTTTGTTAAGACCATCCGCTCATGTAGCGTGCTTTGTCGATTGTCCCGTATTTCATTTTGTGAAATCTGGTCACCCTGGGTGAATGGGAGGGTTTTGCTGTTAGGTTTGTTTTTGTTGTAATTGGTTACTTCTGATCTAGTGTTATTTAGTCGCGTGTATAGTGTTGTTTCAGTCTTTCCGGCGTATTGCATGTTGCATTTAGTGCATGTTAAGAGGTAGATGACCCATGAGGATTTGCAGTTTATGTGATCACGTATGTTGAATTTTTGTCCAGTGACTGAACTTGTGAATGTCGTTGTTTCTTTGATGTGATGGTGGAGTGAACATTTTTTGCTTTGCATTTGTAGAACCCTAGCTCTTGTGTTGACATGTCTGTAATAGAGGTGCATGTCGTGTCATTGGTGTTATGATTATGTGTTTGATTGTTTCTGTTGTGGTTTTCTGTTTCCATGTGTGGTGATTTAGCGTTTACTAGTAAGTCGCGTAGTGATCTATTTCGACGGAAGGATGTCATCGGGGCTCTGTGAAAGATGGTTTGCAGTGTGTCACTCTGTTCGATGAGTGGATAATGTTTATGGATGATGGAGGGTATTGTTGATGTGCCTGGAGTGTATGTTACAGAGAAGTGGATATTCGTAGAAGATTGTTTCTTATTTTTGATGAGGAGTTGTTCTCGAGGTATGATGGAGGCTTTTTGGATCTGATCCGTTACCAAACTGGTGTCGTACTGACAGCGTGTGAGGTGTGTCTCTAGTTTGGTCAGATGGTACTTTGTGCTGTCATCACCAGAGCAAATTCGTCTCACGCAGGTTGCTTGACTGAATGGTATACTGCGGAAGGTGTGTTTCGGGTGACAAGAAGTTGGTAGAAGATAACTGTGTGTATCTGTCGGCTTGTTGTATAGTTCTGTATGAAGTGTGCCATTTTTTAGTTGGAGTAAGTCGAGAAAGCAGACCTCTGAATTTGAGGATTCGAATGTGTATTTTATAGTGGAATGTCTAGTGTTGATGGTGTCCTGGAATTTCGCAAGAAGTCTATAAACCTATCCTCCAATTAGCCGCCTAAGAGTAATGCGGATAATTCAATAAAAATTGCGTTCATAAATTCCGAAAATAAGCCGCATTATTTTTACGAGCGCCCGTCCTGAAAAAGGCGGATAATCGCCATGACAACTGGACACGCCCCCTCCGATGCGGTTGTGTTGGAAAAGGGTGACCTTGTGACCGCACCATGGCAATTATCCGCATTATTTGGAAATGCGTTCATAAACTCAAAATCTTATCCCGATGCCGCTATTATGCGGATAATAGCAGCATCAGAGTAATGCGGATAACTCTTGTCCTCCAATTTTACGACCAAATTATGCTGCTATTAGCCGCCTAATACCCCTTTCATAAACCCAATTACTATGAATTAGGCGGCTAATAGCATAATTTGGTCGTAAAATTGGAGGAGGACAAGAGTTATCCGCATTACTCTGATGCTGCTATTATCCGCATAATAGCAGCATCGGGACAAGATTTTGAGTTTATGAACGCATTTCCAAATAATGCGGATAATTGCCATGGTGCGGTCACAAGGTCACCCTTTTCCAACACAACCGCATCGGAGGGGGCGTGTCCAGTTGTCATGGCGATTATCCGCCTATTTCAGGACGGGCGCTCGTAAAAATAATGCGGCTTATTTTCGGAGTTTATGAACGCAATTTCTATTGAATTATCCGCATTACTCTTAGGCGGCTAATTGGAGGATAGGTTTATGAAAAGGGTATAATTCATTTTAATTGGGTTTATGAAAGGGGTATAGGAGAGCCAGACCACATGAACTGTATATCGTCGATGTATCGTTTCCAGGAACCTGCAATGATAGCATGTCTTGAGTTGGTTAGTATATCCTTCTCAAGTTCGCCCACGAAGATGTTGGCATAGGATGGAGCGAGTGGTGTGCCCATTGCAGTGCCCTGGATTTGGATGTAGTGTTGTTCTTGAAATTTGAAGTTGTTGAGTGTGAGGACAAGTTCAAGAAGGCGAATGAGTTGGTCTGTAGGTGGGTGTAGGTGTTGTCTCGAATTCAGGGCGTTTTTGCATGCTTGTATTCCTTCATTGTGTGGGATGTTGGTGTAAAGTGACTTGACGTCAGCTGTTACTATTATGGTGCGGTCTGGGAGAGGGGCGTGAGATTTGTTGAGGTTGTCTATGTGGTTTAGGAAGTCTGTCGTGTCTTGGAGGTAGGAGGGTAGTCTTGTTACTAGTGGTCGGAGATGGAGGTCTAGAAGGCGAGGATTGTTGATATTAGGAATCCATTTATTTCTGCCTGGTGGACAATGTCTGTTGACTATCGCATGGAGCGTCCGTGGCTTGTGTAGGTATCATTTGTGAATGGGGGTCTTGTGTGTTATTGGAGTCTTTCGTGGGATGTGTTGTTTGGTTGTTGAGTTGATCTGCCTGTGATTGTTTGGATGAATAGTAGACTTGCAGGTACATCTTTCTTTTTAGTTCGTTGAGGTCTGCTTGTAGTTGAAAGTGGTCGATCTGTGATGGTGTTGGGCAAAAGGAGAGGCCTTTTGAGAGAAGGGAGATTTTAGCATCTGACAGGTTGTGGTCTGACAAGTTTATTACCGTTGAGGGTTGACTCTGGTCTTCTTTTGAAGATGACGTAAGGCTGGAGGCTGTATTGTTTACATGTATGTGTTAATTGTCTTCTCCGTGTTTTGTATTTCTTTCTGTTGTATCTTCGATCTGTTGACCTTTTGTTTCGTAGTGTGATTAGTAGTCTTTTGTCCAACTTCATAGCTTCCAGTTAAGTTCTTGATGTCTTTACCAATTTTTATCTCGCTTGAGTTTCCGTTCCTTGTAAGTGTTAAGATCTTTGAACTTTCTCTCGATCTTGTCTTTGATGGAGTTCATTAGACCGTGATAGTGATGTGGGGAAGTATTATAAAAAAGTTGGCTTTTCAAATGAGCGATTTCCTTTTCTTTTCCAAGGATCTGATCGGTTACGTTGTTGATTGTCATGTCCCGGAGTTCACAAGAGGCTTTCCATAGAGCTTTTGTCCATTGACGATTGAAGGCATCGCTGCACTTGAAGGATTGCGTTTTGTCCAGTAAAAGTCCTTTCGGAACAATACCTTTGTCTTTGTATATTGAAAGGTAATTTTAAGTGTCCTCGAAGACGAAAGAGGGACGCAGCTTTCCTGTGAATAGTATGTGATAATATGGAGGTATCTTCGTCGTTAAATTCCATTGTGATTGATGTTACCATTGATGATATTGGTTCCCTGACCGATCTTGATGGTTGAGGTATCTCTGCCAGCCATGCCGCCACGGATCCGGGTGAGAGGACTCACAGGATGCACACCAAGAAGAAGGATGAATATAAATGTGATCAATCAATTTTAACTTTACTGTCAACAATACACTATACTAACGGACCCTACGGTAACTATATATTATATACTGACTTACCATATTGACTTACCATTTACCTTGCATGTATAATTGATTATTATTTATGGACTATAGTTACTTATCTCCGTAATATATTACATTGCATTGTATCTACCATTGTTATTAGTAGGCCTATATTTTGTATTTTATATATTGGTTTAGATCCTGATGAAGGGCATGTGCCCGAAAGCTTGATGAAGACGGGTATTGACCTTGCTACTGCCCTCTCCATACTACTGATCTCAAATATATATATATATATATATATATATAATATATATATATATATATATATTATATGTGTGTGTGTGGGTGTTTTGTACGATCGAGCGCCTTTGGAACGTTAATGATTTTGCCCCCCCCCCCCCCAATCTGAAAAATGGATCGACGCCCCTACAAACAGTCATCACTCATTCTTGAATGATCAAAGCACAGAAAACATAAACACCTATGGCATGCAGCCCAAACTTACTTGTCACAGAAAAAGTTGGTACATATTGCAGGAGTATCAGGTGCTCCGCTGATGATTGGCAGTTTGTCTTTAACATCACTCTTGTTGCCTCCTAGGACATAACAGAGAGAGAAAAAATAATATTTTTGTGTTAAAGTTATAAATAAGAAAACAAATGTATATTGCTGTCAAAATGCAGATATTCAAGCATTTCAACCTCCATAAGTAGGTTATATCTGTTTTCAATTTCAGCTGTTGTTTGAACTCCAAATTTCAACCCTGACAATATAGAGTCAATTATTGCAATTATACTTTTCAAGCATTTCAGTTTTTCTTCTCTTTTTATTTTTTTGTTCAAGTTTTGTGCATGAGGCAAACATGTTCACGAATTTTACATAAACGATTTAGTAAGCAAAAAAACAACAAACAAATCCATGCAAATTTTCATTACAAGTTCATCATGACAAAGTCATCATAGAAACTGCCTTGAATTTCAAATACTCTTCCCTTTCTCTATTAATGCCATCTATGGCATGGGTAGAAAGAGTAAAGAATTAATTTAAGCATGCACTCAAGGACTTATGAATGACTTTTTAAAGATAAAAATTATTCTAATTTTGAAATGGAAGCTCAAGGAAATCCTGGTCATTTATTTGTCTGGATGAGACGACTTCGCACCATCCAACCTCATGGCCTGAACATCCAAGAGGGGAACGACTGATTACTCCTTCTTTTCCACTTTCCATTTGTGTACACTTATTTTCCCTCAGCTTTTTTAGATTAGTCACTTTATAGTTTCTTCCTCTACTTTCCTCCCATATCTCATACAAGCTCAGCTCCAATTTTTTCTCCCTTATTCAGGCAATATAATAATCATCATATATTTTTTTTTTCTCTCCACCCACCTCTTAGATTTACCACTTATTTATTTTGCCTTTTTCATGTTTACTTAATACACCCCCTCTCTCATACAGCATCAGCTTCTTTATTTGCTTTTACCCTTTAGGCATTTTGCTTCCCTTCCATATATACAGGTGTTTTTTTGGGGTTTTTTTCTACTATATAGTCTGCTGTTTTTCCCCCACACCCAGCGGATCACTATATCAGTTTTGTCTACCATTTGTATATACTTTATATATTTATTCACATAGATTCCTTTCTGGATATATTTACATACTTTTATACTTACAGATTTATTTTTACACTCACTTTCTTCTCTTAGTTTGTTTTTTGCTCTTTCATACATACTTATGTCTTTTGCACATGTTCAGTTGTTTCCCATTCTTTCCCCCCACTCTTTTGCACCAGTTTTTATGCCTTTCTTTGGACCTGTTTGACCCACCTCTCACTAATTCTCTTGTTATTCATCTCTTCCTCATACCCTTTATCACTGTTTTGTTCCAGATCCTGTTTGATGTTGCCTGCTCCATATCTTAATCCCTCTTGGCTTGAGGTCTTTCTTTGGCCTTACTCACACCTACTTCCCTTTGTGTCTACCTACTACTTTTCTTTCTTCCCCTTCATTAACCTGATTGGTCATCTCTTCTCACTATGCCCCTTTTGTCTCCTTGTTTCTAGTGTTGCTGTTGGATGTTTGTGGTCTATATCATGGTTGTTCCACTTTATATGTTTGTCATTTTGCCTCCGACGAAGATTCTGCTAGGATCGAAAGCTTAGGCCCCTTTTGACTCTCTAATTTACTCCATTGGCTCTTTTTTTAGATAAGCAGTTTTCAGCAGCTTCTTTTTGCATTTATTTGTTACACAGCACATCCCCCAAATGAATAACTTTAATAAGTAAATGAAGAAATACATAAACAGACAACTATCCCTGTGCCATGAGTATCTCCCCCGGAGCTTCTACATAAGGAGGGTACCAGCTCTTTGCAAATATTCATATTATTATTATAATTATTATTATTATCACTAAAAACAACTCGAGTAAATCAATAATATAGAACGTGAAAGGGCTCACCTGAGTTTTTCACAAGTAGTGATAGGGGAGATCGTCATCTTCATCAGAGTCTTTACCTGCGAGAAACTCTATGACTTTGACGCTGGCATACCAAGGCACTCCATACCAGTCCATGGTAATCATAGTTCCCTCTTGCAATGGGCCATGCCAGTCCACGTCTCCTGCCCTAACGGTGTTTGAAGAACCATCCATTGCCCATTCCACTATCATCTCCGTGTCTGGATCAATGCTAGATGATCATCAGAAAGAGATGATAAACTTATTAAATATTTGACCACCGCAAAAATGAAATAAAATTCTAATTTGTAAGAAAAAAAGGAATAACAAAAAATAAAATAAAAGGGGCAAATGAGAAGGATGAAGTACCAAAACTTGCCTTACATGTTATCAAAACAAAATTTATTTATTTTTTTTTTTTATTTTTTTTTTTTTTGGTTGCGCGCGCTGGTGGCTGCCCGCCCACTGCACATCTCTCTGATTGTGTTTGTATATTTGTCTTGTTTATATGTTTAAGATGTATTTGTTTTTGTGATATCTTACTATACCTACATCTGAGATACTACTAGTCAAATTTTGGAGCATTTAGGTCTGTATTATTGATAGATGAACCTTGCAAAGTTTTTGCACCTTTTTTGTGATTGTACCTTCATACTGTGCAGTAGAGGCCATCATTGCTTTTAGTCGATTTGACATTTTCCGAACCTAGAAATGTTCTTTCCGATGAAGTTTTTTTCTTGATTCGTGTTCCTATGGGGTCCTAGAACAAATTCAGCTTGGTTGCCAAAAGTTGCCGTTTGGGCAATTTTGCTAATTTGCATAAATCCAAAATGGCTGCCAGATGCCATCTTGAAAACCTAACTATTTTGAACCCCTGTCCACAAAATGATGAGTAATGACTCGTTTTAGGGGTTTAGAGATGTGTAGAACTGATTTCTGTAATCATTTTTGCAATATAAGGTCATCTTTAGGTCAAATCCAAGATGGCCGCCATATGCAATCTTGAAAAATTGACTTGTGTTCCCCTTGCCCCAGAATGACGAGTAATACTTCTATTTAGGGGTTTTGGGGTGTGCAGAATCCATTTCTGCTTTCTATTTTGCAATATAATGTCATCTTCAGGTCAAATCCAAGATGGCCGCCATATGACGCCATCTTGAAATATCAATTGTTGAACCCTTTGCCCCAGAATCATGAATAATAACTCTATTCATGAGTCATTAGGTATGTTGATTCAATTCATGTAGTTATTTTGCACAAAAGATAATCTTCAGATCAAATCCAAGATGGCCGCCAACCGCCATCTTGAAAAATTACTGTCTGAGGCTTATACGTGTTAGAACTAATGTAAAGGGATTTCAGTAAGAATACTCATTTCTTTTATTAATTCTCAAGTTCATTTCAACATTAATTGCTCAACTTAGAATGAATCCTCTTTAGGTTTGGGCTATCCATTTCGAGTGTATTTTTTAAGGTCTATTCATACCTTTGTACTGAAGAGGCTTTTAGGGTATATTTCAATTTGAAAGTGTTTTATCAATATTATTTTTCTAAATCAATGTGTCCAATGATTGGTAGGCATCAGTTCGCCTTAAAAGACGATGGTGTATCGCTTGGCCTTACATTTTTGAGAGTGACTATAGAGCACCACTCTAGAGTGGCAGTCTCTAGAGCAAATTTTTACAGATGAAGGAGGAGGGCGCTGAGACACGTTTATATAGAGATGCTGCCCTAGCCTTCCTCCTAGGCCTTTGGTCTGCCAATTTAGCATTCCGATTATTTTCTGACGTCTTGACCCCTGTACTTAGTAGCTCTCCATAGAATGGATGGCGACTATCATCTACACCTTCATAAGTGTTAGTGTCTATGCCGGCAAGTTTTATGTCATATTTGCATGTGTCTTTAAAACGGAGGTGTGATCTATCGATGGGGTGAGACCAATCACACAACTTACCTTACCTTGGCGAATCCAAGAAGGGATTCGCCAAGGTTTCATGGGGCAAACATGCCCCAACCACCTGAGGTGCCTTTGACTAAGGAGCGAGAATAAGCTTTTGATGCCAGCACGTACGCTGAAGGGCCTCTGTATTTTTCACTTTGTCCTGCCATTTAACGTGCATGATACGTCCGAGGCAGCTGACGTGGAAGGTGTTTAGACACTTTTCTTGGTCGGCGTACGTTTCCAGGACTTACTTCCGTGCATGAGCTTGGCCATGACTGTGACAGATTTTACAATCCTGATGCTTATATGCTTGTCCTGTGAAAGGGGACAAGAGACATATAGTCGGTCCAAGGTAGGTGAGGAGTCCACCATAACCAGACGAGTGTGTGCTGTTGATATACATATCTGGAGGACAGTCGGTGTCTTGAGTCTATCAGGATTTCTGACTGTCTCAAAGTCTGATGGATGGTCCAAACCCCTTACATGCAGTAAGACAGGCAGCTGTTATGTATGACTAGGTCTTGTACTCCCACTTCTTGAGAGGCAGGGGCGACATCGTTTCCGTAAAACATTTCACGAATGAGAACAATCCTGACCGTGGAACAGTCTTGGGGAGCCTATCTTCTTCAGGAGGCTAAAGAGTGCACTCCTGCTGACCAAGTCAATGGCTCTTGTCAGGAGGAAAAGTCCAATAATAATTATAAAGGAAGTTAATAATTAAATCAATTTTTTTGAAAAAAAAATACGGAGAAATCACTTTTTAATTCAAATAATACTTTAAAGTCATTTCACTGGAAAAGTATGGTTGCACAGAAATAAAAAAAGGGATCAAAACTCCCGAAATCATAGCCCAAACCTTGAATGGTTTAATTCTAAAGTAAGCGGTTAATGACGAAATCTATCAACCATCTGACCATCTTAGACATGACTTGACCTCAAACTAAAAATGGAGTGATTAAAAGAAATGAATCATTCTCACTGAAATCCCCTTACATGAGCTCCAATACATAACAACAACCTTATTAGGGACAGCACTTCTTCAAGGTTCAATAGTCTCGGAAGTAGTTTTTTTTTTCTTAATATGGCGTTTAGTGGTCATGTTGGATTATTTTGACCTGGAGATGATCCTACATTGCAAAATTATGAACAGAAATTGAATAAACATACCATATAACTCACGAAAAGAGGGATATTATTCATGATTCTGGGACAAAAACTTGAGAATTAATAAAAGAAATGAGTATCTTACTGAAATCCCTTTACATTAGTTCTAACACGTATAAGCCTCAGACAGTAATTTTTCAAGATGGCGGTTGGCGGCCATCTTGGATTTTATCTGAAGATTATCCTTTGTGCAAAATAACTACATGAATTGAATCAACATACCTAATGACTCATGAATCGAGTTATTATGCATGATTCTGGGGCAAAGGGTTCAAAAATTGATATTTCAAGATGGTGTCATATGGCGGCCATCTTGGATTTGACCTGAAGATGACATTATATTGCAAAATAGAAAGCAGAAATGGATTCTGCACACCCCAAAACCCCTAAGTAGAGGTATTACTCGTCATTCTTGGGCAAGGGGAACAAAAGTCAATTTTTCAAGATTGCATATGGCGGCCATCTTGGATTTGACCTGAAGATGACCTTATATTGCAAAAATGATTACAGAAATCAGTTCTACACATCTCTAAACCCCTAAAACGAGTCATTACTCATCATTTTGTGGACAGGGGTTCAAAAGTTAGGTTTTCAAGATGGCATCTGGCGGCCATTTTGGATTTATGCAAATTAGCAAAATTGCCCAAACGGCAACTTTTGGCAACCAAGCTGAATTTGTTCTAGGACCCCTTAGGAACACGAATCAAGAAAAAAACTTCATCGGAAAGAACATTTCTAGGTTGGTGTATTGAGCCTATGAGACTGTCAAATCGACTATTTATACACATGCCAGATTACATCTGGCCTGTTCACTCATGCTCAAGTCTGTGCTGCTACTGTGCTGCTATTGTGTACTACTGATCCTTTTGTTTAGTTTTGTATAGATGTTCACTGTCACTATGAATCTTACTGGCTTTTTAACTTTTATATGCCTGATGCTTGTGCTTAACTCAAGGTGTTATGCAACACAGCACTGCAATCTAGGCCGAAGTGATGTTATCGATACTCATGTACAAATTGATCATATATATATGTAAATAATGTTCATAATCGTAATAATGTATGTTCATTCGGTCCGAGCAAGAAATATATTGGTGCTCCTGTACAATGTTCTGTATCGACATTTCATATCTTGATATTGTTATCAGGTGATGTGAATTCGAACCCAGGCCCTGTCACACGTAGTAAGGCCCATTCGGATCCTGATCCTGATACAAACTGTCTTTCAGTGTCATACAAATATGACAGTAAAACACTTCACTCTCTCAATTCCTGTTCTAATTCTACACTCTGCTGTAATCAGAACAAAGAAGTTTGTAATACGATCATGTCTTTAGGGATAACTAGAGGACGAAAGACACATCGAGGTAGGAAGGGTGGCCGTGACCGTTTTAATGACAACATAAAATTTTTGTATGCTTAACTGCCGTTCTGTGCATAATAAAACTACCCCATTTCATGAATTTGTCCTCGATCACCGACTCGACTTCACATGTGTCTGCGAAACCTGGCTTACCACGTCCGATGATGCTGCAACTGCTGACCTCTGTCCACGAGGATATCTCTTCAAGCATCACCCCAGATCAACCAAGCGCGGTGGTGGAGTCGGGTTCCTCTACAAGGACAGTCTTCATGTTGATATTGGCCCAACAGGACAATTTGACACCTTCGAATCCCTGTCTGGAACTTTGTCTCATGCCGGCTCCAAGCAGGTCGACATCATCGTCGTCTACCGTCCTCCTGGATTTCAGGGATTTTCTCAGTTTCTCATTGATTTTTCAGCATTTCTTGATGAGAGACTGTGCAATCCTTCCTCTATCTTGATCACGGGGGACTTGAACATACACCTGGATAAGACTTCGTCTCCGCACACTCTTAAGTTTCTGGATCTCCAGCAAAGGTCATATTCTTGACGTTGTCCTCGTCCGGAACTCGGACAAGCTACCGATCTCCAAACCGAACATTATTCCAGGTATTTCAGACCACGCTGCTATCACCTGTGTAATTCGCTCTTGTAGATCAAATCGTGTCAATAGAGCATATACCTCACGCAACATCAAAGATATCAATAGAAAGTCTTTTATAGAAGATGTCGCGAAAAGCAATATTATTTCCCCATCCTCCGTGTCTGAGAATATCGACTCGGCTACCAACCGCTACAACACCATCCTAACCTCACTTCTCGATATTCATGCCCCTGCCAAGACCCGCAAAGTGAGAGATCACCGAGATAGCCCCTGGTACAATAGCAAGATAACCGTTGAGAAACGCAAGCGTCGACAGCTCGAGCGACGATGGCGATCTAACGGCAAGCTCTGCATAGACAGACAGATGTTCCAAGCGCAACGAGAGGTTGTGAATCGTCTTGTTGAACGCGCCAAGAAATCCTACTATGTTGGGCTAATCAACATGTGTGGTAATGATACTAAGAAACTCTACTCCACCGCTAACCGTCTCCTCAATCGTAAACAGGACTCTCTACTCCCAAGACACACCGATAGTCAAGAACTGGCCCAGAGATTCATCCACTTCTTCCACTCGAAGATACATAAAATTCAGAACAGCCTTACCCCAGATCTTACACCTGTCGATCCTGTCACATCAGCTTCCTTCGATACGATCCGGCCAACGACTCCTGACGAGATAAAGTCACTACTTCGCAGACTACCAGCCAAATCTAGCCATCTAGATCCCATCAATACTGTTCTCATCAAGGAATGCAGCTCTACATTTGCTAGTATTATTACCTATATTGTTAATCTAAGTATTGATCAGGCATGTGTACCTTCTGTCCTTAAAACGGCTCACATCCTTCCTATCCTGAAGAAACCCAATCTTGACCCCCCAATCCCTGAGTAACTATCGTCCGATTTCTAATCTTCCATTCCTTTTCAAAATATTAGAGCGAGTAGTTTTTTCACGATTATTAGACTATTGCATAGATAACAACCTCCTTGATCCCTTCCAATCTGCTTACCGCCCCCATCATAGTGTTGAAACCCTCCTCACAAATGTTTCCAATCATGTTCTCCACGAGATGGATAAGGGAAAATCACTGGTATGATACACTGTTAATCACACAGTCCTAATCAACACTCTCATATCTCTCGGTGTCAATGGTTAGGCACTTCAATGGTTTAAATCATACCTTACACTTCACTCCCAGGCTGTAAAGATAAACGGTTGCCTTTCTGATTTTTTTACCACTTAAATGCGGAGTGCCGCAAGGCTCTGTGGGCGGGCCCACCATGTTCATGTTATATCTAACAGGTCTTAGGAATATTTTCCTTCAGCACTCACTCTCTTATCATATCTATGCTGACGATATTCAAATATATACGTCATTCAAACCCAATCAGAGCGATGCAGCTAGCGCTATCCACAATCTTGAGCGATGCGTTGACGATGTCCACATCTGGTTGAACTCACATTCACTTAAATTAAGCCTTGCAAAATGTGAATTTATCATGTATGGATCCAAACCTCAATTAGAAAAGATCTCGATCAATTCAGTCACGCTCGCCGGGCATGTAGTGTCCTTATCTACTGCCTGCCGTAATCTAGGTATTTTTCTTGATTCCCAAATGACAATGTCCACACAGATTCAACGTATCTCTCAATCAGTTCGCTATCAGTTACGCAACCTAGGCTTCATCCGTAAATACCTCACCCGCAATGCCACAGAAAAAAATCACCCATGCTCTAATATCATCTCGACTAGATTTCGGAAATGCCCTAATGTTTGGTTTACCTCAAAATGCTCTTGCAAAACTTCAAAAATTACAGAATGCTGCTGCGCGTATAGTGACCCTCACCAATAAGCACAGCCACATCACACCCGTTCTGAAATCGCTACACTGGCTACCTGTTGAACAACGCGTTATTTTAAAGATTCTTTTATTACTCTTTCACGTGGATCCGCTCGTCTCTATAACATCTCCTTGATACACCAATATGCCCCTTCTAGATCTCTTCGTTCTCAAGACTCTAGTTTGATGGTCATCCCTAAAATCAAAGCAAAGTGGGGGGGGGGGGGAACGTACATTTGCCCATGCTGGGCCATCCGCATGAAATTCTCTTCCTCGGACCATTAAAGATAGTAGCTCTGTTGAAATGTATAAATCTAATCTTAAAACCTATATGTTTCATTTGACCTACAATTGATATTTGTCCCTTCTAATTGTACTCAGCACTTTTAATCTAAATACTTTTCCTTCTTTTTCATCTCTACTTTGCACTAGTGCGCCTAGAGCATTTGATATTCTTATGGATTTGGCGCCATACAAATCATATATATTATTATTATTGTTATTATTAAACATTTGAAAAAAAAATACCTTCATTCACAAATTCTATGTTGGCAAACGATTCAAGATATCTACTCACTCGGATTTTCTTCTCGCATTCGGCATGACTGGTTTCTGATGGACAATAGTCTTTGTAGATCTAGTTCATCTAAAGGGGAAAATGCAAAATTATAAAATCAATTTTCTTATGGTACAGAAAGAGACATTTCTCAAATAAGGAGCATTCATTCGTTTAACCACTTTCAAATATACACAACAAAAAAGTAAGTCCCCCTAAATCAAAATGCTGTAACTTTTGAACAGAATTATTTTGAGATATAATATTTCATGGGTAGTTTTCTACACTCATTAAGCAACTCCTGGGGAAAAATCAGATTGATCGGTTGAGTCATGCATGACTAATTAAAGATTGAATTAAAAATGACCATCTTGGAAAGTCACAAGAGTCGTTTTTCAGATTGTGCAAATACAAAGTTGGTCAAAAATTGTTTTACGTGATTTTTTTGGTGTTATGCTATTTTAATATCAATCATTGAACCACTTCAGACCAAATATTGATATCGTATGTTCATGGTTGAGTTAACACGATGTATTGCAGGGGCCGTGGAAGCGGGGGGTCGCTGGGGGGCTTCAGCCCCCACTTTTTTCCATAAGCAAGTACAAAAATGTAATACGATTGTGATTTTTGGCATGGTCAGCCCCCCCCCCCCCACTTTGGAAACTGCTGTGCGGCCCATAGTGTTTTTTGATAGTATCTTCTACAACTTGTTAGATCATGTTAAAATGTGAAAATGTTGATGGCTTCCCCGATTATAGGCCCCTCCCCCATTTCAAATTCTGGATCCACCACTGATCTGTCCATACATTCAACTGTTCCTGAGAAATTGTTAGGAAAAGAATACATTTATGCAGTATAAAGAGTATTCATTCCTAAGTTTTCGAATGTGCTCGCTCGCTCATTTTTGCACAGAATTCTGCCCATAGGTTGATAAACATTACTGCCAAACGACATTGCTAAGGACTGCCTTAAAAAAAAGTTCCACCATATTGAATAAGGGGTTACGTATGCTTAAACGTATGCACCCATAATGTACACAAGTCTATGAGAGAGGAAGTCAAAATTTTAACAAATATGAAATAATGATTTGTTTCATGGAGGATTTTGTTACTTCGGCCAACAGTTATTTCATGAAACTTCGCACATGGCTTTAGAGTAACACTATCCAAAAGGTGCACACACCAAAATAACCATTCGATACGGTACAGAGTGGGGCCAAGTCCTTGAACTTTCTTCTCATTTGCATAATTTTCGAATATTGTGTGCTCACTGATGCATTAAACATCGGGATTTTCATAAAATCAAATCAAATGAACTGTGCAAGGAGTTTTGTGACAGATATCCATAGTTCTAAATTGCATTTTTTCCAAAAACATACAACAGCGCTAATCACATTCCACATGTTCATTCAAGCGTAAATGTTTAATTTGACACCTTTTAATCATTGAAGCATGTTAATTGGTCATGAACATAACGAAAAAGTTGAGAAAAAATCATTTTCATTTACCAAAATGAAGCAATACTTGCCTACGATATTTGAAAATCGCATTTTTTGTTTCCAATAAATGTTCATTGAACCGTGAAACGATGAATATTGTTGAAGATAATCTTCCCCAAAATAACTGTCATCATATTCTAGCATTTTTATTGATAGAAATGTGTAAAAATCCTATTATAGCAAATTTGGACTTGAGTTTATTCAACCGTAAAATTTAACAAAAAAAGTTGTATCGTCTTTTAGAAAGTACCTTTTACAAACCTTCTGACTATTTTTCATGATGAGAATGTGGAATTAGTTCCAATAAAATGGAATCAAAGTCATGATATTTTGCTTGTGACTTTTGAAAAGTGACATTTTTGCCTTCCGAGTGTGGAGCGTTGTGGCCCAGTGGATTAGTCTTCGGACTTTGAAACAGAGGGTCGTGGGTTCGAATCCCAGCCATGGCGTAATTTCCTTCAGCAAGAAATTCGTCCACGTTGTGCTGCACTCGACCCAGGTGAGGTAAGTGGGTACCTGGCAGGAATTTATTCCTTGAAATGCCACCGCGCTGTAAAAGGCTGCGGGGCTAAAGCCAGGGTAATAATATCCAATGGAGCGCATAGGGACGCATTTGGCAGTGATATGCGCTATATAAGCATGTTGGTATTATTATTATTATTATTCTGACGGTGCTCACTGAAGCATGACGTAAGATACGTCCACAACATTTATTCAGAGGTTAGCTTATAAAATTACCTACACGCTCATGTAAAAATATATCAAAAACTCGCATTGGTTCGGAAATTATTGATGTTTGCTTAGGGGGGACTTACTTTTTTTGTTGTGTATAGATTCTTGAATGTCTGTTTTTTTCCTTGAAATATATATATGATATATATATTTATATATATATATTGTCATATCAGGGAGGAGAGCTTAAGAGAACACCCTTCCTGGTACGACTATCACAACAACTACATCAACAATACAAAACAGAAAAGAGACGAAAATAGAGACAAAATTTGTAAAGTAACCTTAACACTTCTTTTAATACGCAATGAGCGCCCCCATGCGCTGACAAATATCGCACATGTACATGACATACCTCCCCCCTTAAAAGAAGAAAGTTATAGCAATTTAACTTTCCTTCATTTAAAGAAGCATGTAGAAATAACATTATAACACTCAGAAGAACGAGTAATATGAAAACAAACACAATCCATCCAAGTGTATAGTCAAGACGTATCATTATAAACCTTTACAAAAAGAGATGCAGGAAACTTCAGTCAATAACAAGCTGGTTTTACCTTTGGAAGTCTAATATCACGTGAAAAAAAAACATGCCAATACAACAAGGTGACTTAACTCTGCAAGACTTTTTTTGTCTTTTTATATACATATATATAACCTTTCCATATTTTATTTATTTATTTATTATTATTATTTATATACTGCGCTTTTCCCAGAATGGCCCAAAGCGCTTACAAGAAGAAAAGGAGATTATTACAACTATACAAATGAAAACGTACAATCCTAAAAATCTGGATTGGAAAAAAGAAAGGTTTTAAGTCCCTTTTTAAATGAAGGAACAGATGGTGATTGTCTAAGAGTAAAAGGTAAGCGATTCCAATATTTTGAAGCGGTTATGGTAAAAGTCCTATCTCCAGCCAGTTTCTTAGTGATTTTATATGTGAGACGGAATGGGTCACTGGAGGCTCGTACATTCCTGCGAGGGGTGTATAGGGTCAAACAATCACGCAGATATAAAGGTGCCTGCTTATTGAGAGACTTAAAAACTAACAAAAGTAACTTAAAAACTATACGATGTCGTATGGGAAGCCAGTGTAACGATTCAAGGAGTGGTTTAGAGAAGTGAAATCTTGTTACTTGATAAATTATTCGAGCTGCCCAATTTTGAAGCCTTTGAATGCGATCTACTTGAGTAACAGGAATGTTAGAGAGAAGACCATTGCAGTAATCTAAACGGGACAGAACTAGAGAACGAATTGCATTGTTACAGGCAGATTGAGTAATATATCTTCTAATTCGAGAAATATTCCTTAAATGAAAAGTTACAGTAGTGCATATTTGAGAAACACGGTCAACCATTGACATTTCTCTTCTATAGCAGCATAAAAAATGAAATTAAGTCCTTCAATGCAAGAACTTTGATCCAGCTTCATGTTTACAAATGCAGAACCTGAAGAGAGAAAAAATAAATAAATGAAGAGAACAAGAGTTAGAATATGTAGACTTGTTAGAACAAAATGAATTGTTCCATGTAATTGATATATCGATTTTTTTTGTCATTAAAAGATAGTTATTAATAAACTATTATAGACATTCATCTCAAAACATTGCTTGACCACCTGGATAATGGAGTAAAAAGAAGAAAATCACTTTTCTTTTAAAATTATTATTATTGTTAGTGTTATTTTTTTTTATTATGTGAATACTAGTTAACGACCGGTTTGCAGCTTTCCGGTTTTTTGTTGTCGTTTTTTTTTTTTTTTTTATTGTTTTGTTTGTTGTTTCTAAGGAGGTTATTTGGCAATTGACTGTAGATTTGTCTAAACTCTAGAAAGCGCATCCGCAATAACATTGTCATTTCCTTTGATATGAGTCACGTTCAGCCCATAAGGCTGAAGAAACAGACTCCAACGGAACAGTCTCTGATTCTTGTTCCTAAACCTTTCGAGGAAGGTTAGTGGATTGTGATCCGTGAAAACGGTCACATCGGGGCAGCTACTCAAATACACATCAAAGTGTTGAACTGCCAGCACCAGACCTAGGCACTCCTTCTCTACCGTAGAGTATCTTTGCTGGTGTACATCAAGCTTCTTCGAAAAGTAGCTCACAGGTTTCATGAAACCCTCTTCATCCAACTGAAGGAGAACTGCACCAACTCCTACCTCACTTGCATCAGTGGCCAGTAGGAATGGATGCTCAAAGTTAGGAGCCTGCAACACAGGCTTTGAGATCAGAACAGCTTTCAATTTCTGAAAGGCAATCTCACAGGGTTTGGTCCAATCAAACTTAGTCCCCTTCTTGAGAAGATCTGTAAGAGGAACAACAATGTCACTGAAATTAGGAACAAACTTGCGGTAAAATCCACACATGCCCAGAAACCTCATCACCCCCTTCTTTGTGGAAGGGGCAGGGAAATCCACAATAGCTTGGACCTTTGCCTCTCGTGGGGCAACGCATCCATGCCCTACTACACGACCCAAGTAAGTAACTGTCGCCTGCGCAAATTCACACTTTGACAAATTCACAACAAGTCCTGCCTTGGTCAATCTGACAAACACATCTCTCAAGCAAGTTAGATGATCTGACCAGGTATCACTAACTACTAGAATATCATCAAGATATACTACAACATTGTCAAGTCCTGCAATTACACAATTCATGAGCCGTTGAAATGTCGCTGGAGCATTCCGCATGCCAAAGGGCATAACCCGACACTGGAATAACCCCTGCGGGGTAACAAATGCAGAGATTTCCCTTGCCCTCTCTGTTAATGGCACCTGCCAATAACCTTTCATCAGATCCAGCTTTGTGATATACCTTGCATTGCCAATCTGATCAATGCAATCCTCAATACGAGGTAGCGGAAACGAGTCAGGTTTTGTTACAGCATTAACTTTCCTGTAGTCAATGCAAAAACGCTGACTCCCATCTGGTTTTGGAACAAGAACTACAGGTGAGCTCCAACAGCTCTGACTAGGCTCAATGACACCACATGCAAGCATATACTCAAGTTCCTTCCGCACCTGGCTCTTCTTTCTTGGATTCAAACGGTAGGGATGTTGTTTAATAGGCAGATGATCGCCTACATCAACATCATGAATAGCCTCTCCGGTATATCCCAACTTATCTCCACATACTTCAGGGTAATCAAGAAGTATTTGTACTACATCCTGCTGTTCAAAATCTGATAGATGACCCAATATCTTTGAGGGATTAGCCATCACATGTGAATTATTCACCTTTCCAGACATCCCTTCACCAATCTCCGCTTCCACTGGGATTTCAAGTTCTCCAGGAATATGTTCTGCTGCCTTTTCACAAACAACAGCAACTGTCGCCACCTCGTCACGATCATAATACTTCTTCAGCATATTAATGTGGCAAACCCTTTTTGTTTTTCTCCTGTCTGGAGTACTCACAAGATAGGTTTCCTTACCCAAGTTCTTCTCTACCACATATGGCCCACTGAACTTAGCTCTGAGAGGTTCACCCTGGATGGGCAGTAACACAAGGACTTTGCTACCAGGCTCGAATGAGCGAGGTTCTGCCTTCTTATCTGCACGGGCCTTCATTACACCTTGAGACGACCTCAAATGTTCCCCCGCGAGTTCACACGCCCTCAAGAGTCTTTCGCGAAATTGTGACACATAATCTAGCACATTCCCACTCTCCACCTCAGACTCTGACAACATGTGCTCCTTCACTACCTTGAGAGGACCTCTTGGCTCATGGCCAAACACAAGCTCAAATGGGGTGAATCCTG
The DNA here is from genome assembly GCF_018143015.1 of Lytechinus variegatus. Lineage (NCBI taxonomy): Eukaryota > Metazoa > Echinodermata > Echinoidea > Temnopleuroida > Toxopneustidae > Lytechinus > Lytechinus variegatus. The sequence goes on along the minus strand of NC_054744.1, from coordinate 340,634 downwards.
TAGATTCATTAGGAGTATCACGAGAAGCAAATAAGAGGAAAGGAATACCCTTTTCCCAGTCTCCAGTGTTCTCAGAGCAGTAAGACTTGATCATTGTCTTTAAGGTCTGATGGTATCTCTCAAGGGCACCCTGCGACTGTGGGTGGTAAGGTGATGAGTTCACCTGCTTGATTCCTAATTGATGCATCACTTCCTGGAATACACTAGATGTGAAATTAGAACCCCTATCCGACTGGATGTCTTGAGGGAGTCCATAGCGTGTGAAAAACACCAAGAGGGCATCAATAACTGTCTTAGCCTGAATGTTCCTCAATGGAAAAGCTTCTGGAAAGCGTGTGGTTGAATCCATGACAGTAAGCAAGTACTGATAACCTGCCTTGGTTTTTGGCAATGGGCCAACACAATCTATCAATACACGGCTAAATGGTTCAGGAAAAACAGGAATTGGAATAAGTGGGGCTGGCTTGATGTGATGTTGTGGCTTGCCCACAACCTGACAGACATGACATGACTTACAATACTCAGACACACACTTCCTAAGCCCAGGCCAGTAGAAATGGGCCCTAATCCTGGCCACTGTCTTCCTCACACCTAGGTGTCCAGCAAGGGGAATATCATGAGCTAACCTTAGAATCTCTGCTCGATACTGGGGCGGGACAACAACCTGATCCACGGCCACCCAATCTTCATCAGCTGGGCGACCAGGAGGACACCATTTCCGCATCAACACACCAGACTTAATGTAATAACACTGTGAGACCTTCTCTGCCTCTCCTGCTGTCAGAGCAACATGATACAAACCTTTCAAGTCCGCAGCTGACTGTTGGGCTGCAATCAAGGCAGGCTGGCTGAAAATAGTCCTATCATCACCAGACTGACTATTCATACTCTCACTCAGATCTCTAAAAACTGTATCCCCTAAATCTATGTCACCACCATGTTCAACCTCTCTCTCATCTCGCCCTGCCATAGCCTGTGCCCTGGTAACCGCACAAGATGGAAAAATACCCGGGATAGCTGTTTTCAAAGCCTCTGTCTTGGAATCCACTACCGGCACGTCACTCAAAACAGTAGATGGCTGCACCTTACCTCCAGCCAAATCATTGCCAAGCAGCATTGTGATTCCCTTCATAGGCAATCGAGAAACAATGCCAACTGTCACTCTCCCAGAAACCAGCCCACTACAAAGTTCTACATCATACAGAGGAACAGATTTGAAACCTTCATTCACATCTTGGATCAGAGTTCTCATGCCCGTGAAACAAGATTCCAAGGATGACTCATCAGCAATCAATAACGTCTGAACAGAGCCAGTATCTCTCAAAATCACAACAGGAAATTCTTCACCATCAACAGTGAACTTCACCGTGCCATCAGAAATAAATTCCTTGTATCCTTCATCCACCCCATCATGAAACTTGTGCTTCACCCCATCAACACACACAGGGTCTCCCACACAAACCGTAGCCGGCCGAACAAAATTTACCGCTGGCCTGGACTTTATTCTGACCAGTATTCTTGTCCTTTAGTTTCTGACAGTGAGAAATAAGGTGCCCATCCTTCTTACAGTATGCACAAAACAACCTGGCCTCTGGTCTAACACCATTAGACTGGCTACCACCACTCAACTTACTCTTTGGTGACTTTGACCTCTCCACGTCCTTATGTAATGTCTCGGACCTACTCCAACCAAAACCACTCGCTAACGGACTAGGAGGTTGAAGCTGCGACGCGCTACTTCTATGTGACAATTCATACCCATCTGCCAACATTGCTGCATTTCTGACACTAACAACAGCATGATCATTCATGTATGTTTTAACATCACGGGACATGCATCTTGTGAACTCATCAATTAAAACAACCTCACGCAGTGATTCATATGTCATCTCAATTCTCAGAGACCTGATCCATCTATCAAATGCAACCTCTTTGCGACGTGCAAACTCAACACAAGTCTCTGCAGGATCCCTCTTGAGATCACGAAACATCTGACGGTATGCCTCTGGGACTAGCTCAAATGCCTGAAGGATGGCATCTTTCATTTTCCAATAATCAAAAGCATGATCATAGCTCAATGCAGTTACAACAGACTGTGCCTTGCCTGAAATGACTTGCTGAATGAGCAAAGCCCAGTCACTTTCAGGCCATTCCATTTTTCTAGCCACCCTCTCAAACAAAAGAAGGAACGAGTCTAAATCAGTCTCATCATACTGTGGAATAAGCTTTACCCTGGCAGAGAACCCAGCTTCCATCGACCTTTTCTCTCTCTCACCCAATTGCCCGCTCTGAGACACCATGTCAAATTACTATAATTCTGACCCGAAAATGAAGAAGCCTCTCTGCCTGCCCCATGAATGGGGTGCAGTGCAGGAATGAATTGGAGTAAAATCCTCTCTCCCTTTTATGCAGTTATCACTTTCCATTCACAGATGCTATTAAGCCTTGACCACAAGGCTACGTCATACAAGCTCATAGCTCTGGAATGTGATGTTTTGACCCAAAGACCATTTAGCATCACTCTTACCCAGAAAGAGAGTGAATCGTACTTCATTAAAAAGCATGAAGATTGATAAACATTTCTACTTTCTACTAATTCCTGTGAAGGCATCTATTACTTACAAACAAATGGTTAAGAGTAATAACAATATATGAATTTTCAATAAACAGTTCATTTTGACCTGTTACATATATATATGAATATATATATATATATATATATATATATATATATATATATATATATATATATATATATATATACGAATATGATGGAAATCTCTAAACTTTTAGCCAATGTAACTTATATAAATTTATGGTGGGACTTAGGATTTCGGCTAATAAATGCTTTTAAATGCAAGTTTTAAGCTGTTATAATTCAGTTCCACGTTCTCTTGACTGGAAGGATCATGACCCCTCATGACCAGGTTGGTAAGAGCCACACACATACATCTATGGTAGATATTAACATGTTAACATGGTCTTATTAGAACTTCCTAAAATGAATTAATTTAGGCCTCTCCAATTTTAAAATATGTTTTGAAGTTTGTTCCTTTTGGAGGGGGGTGGGCGATGGAGCTGGTTAAAACTGAAATTAAAATTGAAGAGTTGCAATGATTCTGATAAAATACATTTTGTGAAAAATATGCATAAGTTTAGTTTTACATTTAACCTCTGCCGGTCAAGGTATTTTTAAATTCAATTCAATATATACAAAGGCATGTTCATCTGATGTTTGATAAAAAATAGTCATATTTTATGACCACTTTATCAAGTTCAGTCCTCTTGATGGATGCTGATTGTCCACCGGGTAGTCTTGTATCCTCAAAATTCTGGTTGCTCTGGAAGATAAGCAAATGCGTATCTTCAAATTTAAGCACAATGATCAACATTATTTTGGTCTCTTAGGTAAATTGATATTTTCTTTCCATTATCTTGTTAGTACGAAATATACAATGGCTACTTTCCATTTACTGAAGGGAATTATATAGTCAATATCATCAAAAGTTAATAAAAACAAAATATTTTTCTTAACAATGACCGTCCAGTTTGAAAAATAGGTGATGTGTTGCGAGAAAGGAAAATTATAACTGATATGTCCATACCTAGTATGATGCCAAGTGGGAAAAACATGTCCTTAATTACCCTAGATTCTAAAAATACCTCAGAATCTAGTTCTAGCCTTGGATAGGAACAGACAAGCATCTTGAATCCATCAAGTAATAGTAGACTTCTACTCTAGATCTAAATCTAGATCTTCTACTAGGTCTAGACTAGGCTAGACTAGGGTAGATCTAGGTTTAGGCCTAGGAATCCTAGAAATACGTCAGAATACAGAACTTCTAGGTATAGGATAGGAACAGACAAGTATATCTATTATCTAGGCCTAGACTAAGTAGATTCTAAGTCTAGATGGCCTATCTTGACCTACCTAGATCTAGATTCTAGTCTTGATATAGATCTGTTCTACAGGTCTCGATCTACCTAAGTTAGATCTAGTTAGATCTAGACCTCCAATCTAGAAATAGATCTAGATCTACTTCTAGATCTAGATCTACTTGTATTTTCATACCCAGGGCCAAGTACTGTCCAAATGGCAAGGCCCAACTGAACTAGACCTACATCTAACAGTTAGTAGAATTATAGATCTAATTGTTAGATCTATTCTGACTTAGGCCTAGATTTAGATCTATTTCTAGGCTGGAATTGGCAACTCGATCAAGGGCCAAGCCCAAGCAGGGCCAGGGCCAGGCTTCGTATTCCGTAACACACAAAGCTTAGTGAATCATTTAGGCAAAGTTAAGGCATCATAGATGAATTTCGCCATGGCACTGATTTCTTAAATTAATCGTTAGACCCTCTCCTCTTTGTGACATGGCTCAGATCGCTCTTTGAATACCTTTTTTTTTACTAACAGGAAATTAAGTTCATGGTCCAAATTTTTGTGAGGTAAAACATACTAATGTAAGAAGCTCAAAAATTAAAAAAACAAAAATTTCAATATTTTCATTGAAAAATGGTTATCTGCCACTTAGTGATACAAGGGACGATTAAATGTCTCGATCCTAGGTTAAAATAATAATAAAATATCAGCTCACGCTTCGCGCTCGCATCATTTATTTAGTGCTATCCACATCGACGTCACAATTTCCCTATATACACAATGCTGTATATAGTGCTTAAATAACTCATTTCATATCGGAATTTCATATATGCGCTCGCATTATTGATTTTCATTATGAAAAATGAAATGTTTTCAGAATGCAGATTCTGTCTAACTCTAAAACACTCGCACGCATGTTTTTTTAGATACGCAACATGATCTTATTCAAAACGTACTAAAATTATCCAGTTTCAGATCAGAATATCAAAAATTTTATGCTCGCGTTTGCGCTCGCATTATAAAGATACCAAAAATTACCCATCCTTTTTCATGATTGACAAAACATGACAAGAGTTACATACTAATGTAAGAAGCTCAAAAATTAAAAAAACAAAAATTTCAATATTTTCATTGAAAAATGGTTATCTGCCACTTAGTGATACAAGGGACGATTAAATGTCTCGATCCTAGGTTAAAATAATAATAAAATATCAGCTCACGCTTCGCGCTCGCATCATTTATTTAGTGCTATCCACATCGACGTCACAATTTCCCTATATACACAATGCTGTATATAGTGCTTAAATAACTCATTTCATATCGGAATTTCATATATGCGCTCGCATTATTGATTTTCATTATGAAAAATGAAATGTTTTCAGAATGCAGATTCTGTCTAACTCTAAAACACTCGCACGCATGTTTTTTTTAGATACGCAACATGATCTTAATCAAAACGTACTAAAATTATCCAGTTTCAGATCAGAATATCAAAAATTTTATGCTCGCGTTTGCGCTCGCATTATAAAGATACCAAAAATTACCCATCCTTTTTCATGATTGACAAAACATGACAAGAGTCAGTGGCGGATCCAGAGGGGGGCGCCCCGGGCGCGCCCCCCCCCCCCCCCCCTATTTTCGCCGGATTTTTTTTTTTTTTTTTTTGGATGGTTATATTTACTGGATTGGTACAATGTAGTCAATTTCAAGGGCTAGATCTAGTCAAAACTATATTTTAACTTACGCTCATGGCCTTTGTGTTCGCACAAATGCACCTCTGTCATACTGTATTGCAATATGTAAATTCCGGAATTCCAGGGCGCGCAAGTCGATTGGTTGGAAAGTTGCACCACTTGTAATCGGGAGTTGCAGTGCAGTGACCAGTGTGAAGATGTTGGATTGGATATCATTTTTTCCCGAATTTTTTTTTGTAACATGCGTTTGTTCGTCTTTATGGCAAATACATGTAAATTGTAAGTAACAGATCGCGAGAGAAAGTGTCAACGATGCGAATGATAATGTCTATCCCCGAGATTATTCTTCACTCAAAGATGAAGCCCTATATCGGGCGCCACGTGCGCAGTATTATCATTCTGCCTTGGTCATGTACGTTTTCACTGAAATGTATAGGTCAGACATATTTGTATTTAATGTAAACTAACTTTTACACTTTCTGGTAGATTTAGAGGCATATTATCCAAGGCGCCCCAACTAAGTTTCGCCGAAGCAATCATTCCAACGAATTATCAAGGAGCAAAATTGTATATTCTCAATCACCAGTCGACCCCACTCCGCGTTCGCTGTGTATAGGCAGCTATTTTATGTCAGCGTAAGGAGCGAAGATTTTATGTGACGGGGGGGGGGGGGGGGGGGGGGAGAAAAAAAATACTTTCGTGCTGGGGAAAAATGTCCCGAGGACACATTGTGTATTGTTAAAAAGTAGAAATTGTGCTCTAAAAATACGACTTCTGGACATGATTTTTTGAAAAAGTCCTTGCCGTGGGAGGGGGGTATCCCCCTCCCACACCCTCCCCCCGCTCGGTCGCTTCGCTCCCTCGCCGCTGGCGCCCCCCCCCCCCCTATTTCAAAATCCTGGATCCGCCCCTGAGAGTGTCCCGTTGGGGGTTGAAATCTCATCTTTTTAGGTTAGAATATAAAAAATGTTCAGCTCGCGCTTTCCGCTCACATTATTTAATCGTTGAAATATGTATCGTCTTAATGGCTAACTGCAAAACGTCCTTAACAGCTTGGTGTTTCATAAAGCTGTTCGTAAGTTAAGAACGACAGGTGATCATTTCTTGTGGTAAGTGGTATATCGAATTGGCGATGGTTAAGCGCGTACGAAGGGTTCACTAGTCGTTCTTAAAGTCGCTCTTAACTTACGAACCGCTTTATGAAACGGCCCCAGGTCCCTTTTCGACTAGGCCAGAATGCATATTTAACACTTCTGATCGCGCTTCGCGCTCATGGTAATTATCTAGTTACATAACGCGTTCTGTTCAGGTTCAAAAGCATTGCCCAGAATTTTCAATTTTCAGGACAAAATACATAAAATTTCATTTTTTTAGCTTGCATAGGGCTTATGATAGGCCTATTATTACACATTTATGTTGTTTATAAAGTAAAGCTAGGAAATGACTGTAAGGACATGGGCGTTTCCCCCCCCCCAAAAAAAAAAAAATGAAAATAAAAGAAAAAAGAATCACGACCAAGAAAAAAAAGAGAGAAAAGGAAAGGGATTAGGATGAAATATGATATTATTTTCCAAATATTATGTCAAAATCTATCACAACCTTGTATTTTTGTAATACAAATGGCAGCATATTTGCTTGCTCGCTTCGCTCACTGGAAACTTCTTATTAATTTTATGCGATATGACATATCGAGCCCCCTCAAAATTTTTGGCTCATTACGCCACTGGAACAACCCCTTCAAAGAAAGGAAAAAAAATAAACATTGAGCGGCCGATCGGGGAAAATATGGGTGAAAAAATTCGCCCCTTCCTTATTTGCAGAAGTTGGGTCCGCCCCCGGAATTAGGCTTTCAGGATAAAATACATGAAAAAAAATCAGATTGCGCCTAGCGTTCTCATTATTTATTTAGGCCTTGTGAAATACCTCAATGTTTTTTTAAAATAAATTCCAAATATTCTTTAACTTCTACCCCCCATTTCATTTTTTTTATATTGGTGCCCTCTACAAAAGTTCAACAAGGCCTCCCCCCACCCCCCGTGCACCCATGCTGAACAAATACGCCACTAATGAGGAGAATGAGTCGATTGCTTCGAAATTGCATTATTCCAAATCATTAATATTATTGAGGCTCTTCTAAAACAACTAGTAAAGAAACTACAGCTCCCGTTTACACAATATTCTAGTAGGGCCTACTCTGGCGAGAAGTTAAACCAAACTGAAACCCCCCAAAATCGCTCGCGCTTCGCTCTCCCATTGATATTTCATTATATATTCATGGATTTTTTTTTCAAGAACACATTAAAAGAGTGGTCTTTAATTGCCTTTTTTTAATGTGATGATAAGATAATTCAAAATACATTTAAGGTACTTAAGTTAGCCTGGCTGGGATGGAGTAGGCGCCATTTTTCGAAAAGTCACATGGGCGCCAAGAATCAGGTCAAATTTGGGCACCCCTTCTCACGAAATCCTGGATCCGCGACTGGGTTATATAACAATAACCCAATTAGGGCAATCATCCAATCGTGTTTGTCCTGTGTATGTGTCGTCTTATCATCAGTTGTGTAGATATTTTGTGTAGATATCTTAAGTACAGTAGCTATGAAGTTTTGTTGTTATTGTATATATTATTTTGTTTTACAATAAAACATAAATACAAAAAAAAAATTAGGGCAATCATCCCCTGACAACTACTTCAAGGAAAATATGATCCCCATATTTTTACCGCCGGGGACTGTTACCCCCGGAAATTTACCCTCCAGACAATAACCCCGGGAATTACCCTTAGTACGGAGTCTTTGAAATGCCATCGACGTGACGACATGGCGTGATACTTTATCTTGCCATGTATAATTAATAAGCTTATTATTTCGTCATGGCGATATATTCTATCTTGTCAAGTCGGTATGTCGACGTGGCGAGATATGAAGTGTACAAGTCCTGGTGAGAATTCCGATATATCGCCATGTTGACATATAACTTGTTAGAATTCGACTTGGCAAGATAAAATATATCACCATGCATGTTGACGTATAACTTTTTATATGTGGACTTGGCAGGATAACGCATCTCGCCTTGCGGACATAATAAGCTTATTTAGTCGACATGGCAAGATAAAGCATCTCGCCATGTCGTCAAGTCAATGGCATTTGAAAGGCTCCGTACAAGGGGTAATTGGCGTCTAGAGGGTAAATTTCCGGGGGGGGGGTAACAGTCCCCTACGATAAAAATATATGGGGATAATATTTTCCTTGAAGTAGTTGTCAGGGGGCGATTGTCCTTTGGGTCATCGTTATAGAACCCCATGGACTCGTATCATTGACCTTTTGACCTCTTGATGACATTGGATCTCAGTATTACCCTGATCATAATTTTACACACATCGCGGACTATCGGACCCGCGGTCTATCGGACCCGCGGACTATCGGACCCGCTGTCTATCGGACGCGCGGTCTATCGGGCTGTAACCCTTTATTCAGTGCAATGCTCAAATAATATGTCACCCAATCCCTCTAAGTGTTTTACCTTACACATTACTTTTATGAAAAACCCATCACTCCTGAGGTTCTTGCCATTAATAACTCTGCCTTAATATGTAATGTAGAAAGTATCAAAATTCTCAGAGTTATTATACAATCTGATTTGAAATGGAATTTACATGTCAATGACTTGGTCAAAAGGTGCAATAAAAATTGTGTAGGCCTATGTTAAGGAAACTGAAAAAGTTCAATTTGCCTTCGAAGAATTTAGTGACAATATATATGGGTTATATACGACCAATTTTAGAATATTGTGCTCCAGTTTTCCATAGCAGTCTTACAGCAAAACAAAATAATACTATTGAAATAATACAACGGAGACTATGTAAAATTATCTTAGGACATAATTACATCAAATACACAAATGCATGTCAGGTAAGTAATTTACCAAGGAGAGAATACTGACACTGAGTAAAAAAAAATGCAAAATCACTTTCAACCCATCCTTTGTGTAAGACATGGCTACCTCAGAATAAACATACAAACATATCTCTTCGTCGTACAAATAACTATCAACAATTTCCAATTAGAACAACAAGATTTAAAAACAGTCCATTGCCTTTTTTGGTTGACATACTCAACAAAAGATGAATGTGTCGACTAGGATAGGCAATGCAAAATTGTCATACCCACCCCACCATACAATTATTTTTGTCATTTAAATAAGTGTCAGTCTCCTCTCCTTCAAGTCTGCCATTATCGTATTACAATAATTCATTCATTGATTGCCTTTTATGCTTATTTAAATTGTATTAACTTTTGAATGTAAAGCCTTTTTAAATGTAATTTACTATGGTTTTTACTATGTGCCAACACCAACTTGTAAACATGATTTTTCCAGCTCTTGCTGTTTTTTCATGTATGATTATTAACATGTTTGATTATCAATAAAGACCATTTTTTAATTGAAAATTGAATTGAATTGAAATAATTGTCTGCTCACGCTTCACGATCCCATTATAAATGATACCCAATTAACTATATCCTATTCATGATTTACAAAATATGAATAGTGTCCCGCTTTTAGGTCTAAAATCTCAATTTTCTTCCTCTCGCATCAATTCTTTAGTTACATGCCTATGAGCCTATCCCATTTATCAATACAAAAAGTGATCAGAATGACAGTTTTTTTTTAGGTCGGAATGTAAAAAAAAAATGCTCGCGCTTCGCACTCGCATTAACCATCTAGTTACATACGAATCTTGTTCAGGATCACAGATAACATTGCCCAGAATATTAAATTTTAAGGACAAAATACATGAAAGTAAAAAAAAAATGTTAGCGCTTCGCGCTCGCACTTTTTATAAGGCTTATGAGATTATTTCATGTTCATGTTGTTTTATAAGAATAAAACTAAGAAGCGACTGATCAGGGAAAATATAGGTGAAGATAATTTCGGGCTCCGTCCCCTATTGGCGAAAGTCGGATCCGCCCTTGTGACACATACACACACACCGGAAAAATTGTGCCCCCCTAAAAAGGCAAGGACCCCCAGTGCCCACCCCCAGGAAAAATCCTAGCTACGCCACTGGCGAGAGAGAGATTGCAATAGAGAGAGGGGAAGAGAGAAATCGAAACTTCAGAAAGCGGGGAGATTGGGATGGAGACCATTCATCTATAATATTATATGTACAAGAGTGTGCTCGTGTCCATTTAGTCTAGGAGATAGGGGGCTTTATTCAGAATTTTTGGTGGGGAAGGTTTGACACGATTATCCGGGGTAAAATTGTGCGCTGATTCCAAAAATGTCACACATTTCATTGATTTCCACAAAGAAGCTTTCAAACTTTCCCCATTTAACATCCTCACCATGTTCGATATAACCTTAATTAGCATACACAATGAGCAGGGCTGGCCGGGGGTCAAGGTGGTCAAAATGACCAAGGTAGTCTTCTTTGGAGGTGCTCAATTTTAAGGATTCATTCACCAGTGTTGGTGTCACAGCACACCCTTGTTACGATTCTGGTAACATTCGAAGTATTTTTGAATAAATTTAGCTGAATTTATTGACCATTTTGAGGGCCATAAGTGGCCAAAATGACCTTAAGCTGTTAAATGGGGTCATTAAGACTGACATATTTGGAATTAGCATCGCATTTTACATAAGATGGATTTTTGAATGCATTTCCATTTTATATGGGAAGAAGATAAAACACACTAAAGACCTCAAATTCCTGTCTATGTGCAGTTTATTACATGTATATGCAAAACTGCGTGAATGGTCTGTTATGTCTAAAAAACGCCAAATGACCCTCTTAGGTCAAAACTGATGGAATAAATTGCATGAAGTCTAAATACTTTTGAAATGTTCAATTTAAAGGATTAATACACCAATGTTAGGTGTCACAGTATGGCCTTGTATCGATTCTGGTAACATTCAAAGTATTTTTGGATAAATTGAACTGATGGCATTGGTCATTTTAAGGGCCATAAGTGGCCAAAATGATCTTGAGCTGTTAAATAGAGTCATTAAGACTGATATATTTGGAATCAGCATAAAATTCTACCCAAGAAAGACATTTGAATGTATTCTTATTTTATAAGGGAAGAAGATAAAACATGCTGAATACCTCAATTTCCTGCCTATTTGAACAGTTAATAATGCAAACTGCGCGAATGGTCAGTTATGTCTAAAATACCCAAAATGACCCTCATAGGTCAAAACTGACGAAATAAATTACATGAGGTTGATGTTTATGATCCAGCGCACATTTTGAAAATATGTGGATTTCTAAAAACATCCAGTCGTAGCTCTATTTGTAAAACATTTCGGACAAAAAAATCATGAAAATTGTAATTTTTGGCAAAATCATGGCCAAAATGACCACTGCTATTGTGATTTGGCAAATGAAACTACTTTATCTGGAATCTGGGTGCATTTTTACTTAAGATAGACCCTTTTAATTGGATGTGGCTACAAAAGCAGTCTGTTAAGGGACCATTTTCCAAAGATTTAGATTTATTTATTTCCGTTCAACAATTTTTCAAAATACAATCAAAGTAACAATGCATATTCAATATAATAGATATTGTAGGCAAAGCAATGACATTTCGTAACAAATGTTGAATATAAATTAATCAAAACTACAATTTGTTGCAGTAATTTTATCAATGAAAAGAAACAAGAAATGAACGGAGGGACTTGCCAAGAAAAGCAAAAACTTGTAAAGAAGGCAAGCCCCTAAACTTAATTTCAATGCTAATTATAAACAAACTACATGTATATATACAACTATATACAAAAATCGAGACGGACGCAGAAGACAAACTTAAAACAAGTTATCCACAAAATGTAAAAATAAAACGAATAAGCGACAAAAAATAAGAGAAAGTAGTTCAAATAATAATAATTACAGTGGTAACACACACGCAAAAAAGTACTTATAAAATTATAACAGGGAGGATAAAGTGGCAAAGAAAAGAAAGAGGGAAATAAGAGAGGTGCAAATAAAAAGTGCAAATGAAGAGAGGAAACATGGCAGGTGCACAGGTCGTAATGTATTGTATCATATTGTAGTGTTATTTATTATAAGTAATGTTTGACAAATGTATTGGTAGTTAAAGATTAAGTTATTATGTAGTTTTAGGTTATGTGTTAGCTTGACTTGTTGGTGTGGAGTATTGACAAATGAGCATCTTTTGAAGTTTGCGTTTGAAAATATTAAGGTTTGTAGATTTTTTAAAGTCGTTGGGCAGTGAATTCCAACACACAGGTCCAAAAAAGATAAAAGAGTTTTTCGCTAATATAGTACGGGTAGGGGGTAGGTGATAACAGTTACGTTGTCTCGTTGGGTAATCGTGTATAGAGGAGTTTTTACAGAACATATTTGAAAAAATTGTTGGGAGATCATCATTGTTTAGTTTATACATAAATTGGGCGAGTTGGAAAATATATAAATCGCTCACTTTAAGAATATTATTTTGGAAGAATAGTATATCTGTGTGTGATCTGAATTGGGTTTGAAAAATTATTCTAAGAGCCTTCTTCTGCAGCAACAGTATTCTTTGTAATTGTGTTTGGGTCGCACAACCCCATGCCAAAATGCCATAATTAATGTATGGTAATATTAATGTATGATACAGTGTAAGTAAAGTGTGAGATGGGAGAAAATATTTGAGTTTGTTGATAATTCCGATGTTTCTTGAAAAGAGTGGTCAAAATGGTCATTTTTGGTCAAATTGGCCAAAATGGCGTGAGTACGGTCTGTAAGAGTGACATTTTTGGAATCAGCGCACAATTTTACCCCGGATAAGCTTGTCAAACCTTCCCCACCAAAAATTCTGAATAAAGCCCCCTATCTACTAGACTAAATCCGTTTCTCCATGCGCCTGCGCACTTCATATTTTTAGCTCAATTATGAATAATTCATGATCATAGCGTTTCCATGTACGGAAAAAATATTCGAGGCCGGCCCGGCCCGCTGATCTGACGTGACGCAAGCGCCAGCTGGCCGGCCGGGGCGCGGCGCGGCCCGTGGATATTAGAACGATCGAAGAGGACATCGGTGTGTGTTTTCGAAACACATTCAGGTAAATTCTGACAATTTTTTCCCATGGTTTTACCATGTTTACTCTTCGAATTAACTGTTCTCCCAGAACTTATGGATTTCTTGTTTAATAATTTGATATGGAAGGTCGTGCCGTGTAACGTTATTGTTAATTCTGTTCATCTCATCTCAATTAGATTAAGGATTAAAATTGCAAGCAGTGTTGTTATGTTAATGCTAAACTTCGCGACTATAGTACTGTAAGGGTTTACAGACATACACAGTATACCCAGTTGTTGTGTATCCGGACGGGTTGTGTGTCCGGACGATCAATTTTAGAATGTCATTTGGAAAATTTTACAAGCGAAGTTTCATCATTTTTTAGTACAATATGTTAGGAAATATTATAAAGAACAAAATAGAAAATGATTACAAGTAATGAATTCATATTTTTAGTGTAATCCACAGACAAAAAAGAAGGCTTCAAAAAGATAAAGTGTCCGGACACCCGACCCCCCATCCTATTGTTTGCACTAGAAGCTTTCATATTACTGAGGACTGCTTGATACATGTAATGGAGGGGAGTGCGACTTTTGGGAAAGCTGCTAAAGCTATGGTCTTGGTTATGAGTTATCTGTAGAATAAAGCCTTTTTTAATGTTATTGTGTGACTCTAAAAGTAAAACTATCCAGTATCCTGTCTGAAGTCTGGTTCTTGTTCAGGTATTCTACCCCTTTCATTTGGCGTTGTCAGCAGGATTGGATGTTACTGGACAAGGAAGATTTTTATGGATTGTTTGGGCCCGACGCTCTAAGCAATAATTATACATTGTCCCACATGCGCTTATCTGTGTTGGGGATCTTCGGTGTAAACATTTTTCAGCGTAGAATTCAAGATTTCACAAAGTTCAGTTATTGTAACTGTACCAGATCTAGATCCTCGGTGATATACTGACAATTAAGCCTTGTTTTACAGACTTTCTCATGAAATCAGTGTTTACTGCAACTACTGGAATTTCTCTTTAAATTGTAATTAATGAAATAATTCACCAATTTTTTAATGTAATGTAGTTAGAACAACATAGAATCCAATCAATTTTGATAGCAACTGAAAACTCACAGAGTTTGAGCAATATGTTTTCTCAATTACGCATGTCCATTTTGCGTCGCTCCGTAATCATGATTATGAATATTCATATCTCATTAATTCAGTGGATCAAAATAATGAATTTTGTTATTTTGAAAAGTGGGTTGCATTAACTACTGTCAGGTACCATTTCTTTGCAAATAATTATTCAAATATGGGTGATATCTTTGTTTGAATGCAAAAAAGTTGTTTCTGAATGTCACTCCGTAACCATGGAACTGCCCCAATAAGGACCCACTTGACTGAATCATATAGTATTAAACAAAGCTCATTCCACATGTTCAGGGAGGAATTAATTGTTGTATCACTTGACAAGGAGGAGAAAATTAGAATATTTCATATTTCATATGAAACACAAAAGAAATACCGGTAGTGAGTAGATGACGTCATAGTCTCCTCATTTGCATACCAGCCAGGATGTCCATATAACTGTTTTGTGAAATTAAGCAAAACTTTAAAATGTCATAACTTTCTTATTTTACATCCGATTTTGATGAAATTTTCAGTGTTATGCTTGTTGGATTTTTCTCTTTTTATTCAAATCAACTTTTTGTTGGAGTGGACTTGTCCTTGGTGGGGTAAGAAAGCCTAAATGTTGAATTTTAAAATTTCATTAAGAAAAAATTGATATGCATATTTATGCTAATTTGGGGCACCTAGTATGTATAATTGGTAAAATGGGTGTTACGTATAGGACAATTATAAAAAACTCATAAAAAATATAAAATAGCTTGTGAGATTTAATTATAGGTGGGACATGGACCCCCTAACATCTTATATACGTGTATGGGGAAAAAGTGGTGTCATCTAATTATATATATGCAAATTAGGTATATATATGCAAATAAGGTCTTCTCCAAGGACGGAATGTCCCATACGTAACATTTTTAGGATGTTTTTGTCTCACCTGCATAGCAGAGTGAGACTATAGGCGCCGCTTTTCCGGTGGCGGCGGCGGCGTCAACATCAAATCTTAACCTGAGGTTAAGTTTTTGAAATGACATCATAACTTAGAAAGTATATGGACCTAGTTCATGACACTTGGCCATAAGGTTAATCAAGTATCACTGAACATCCTGCATGAGTTTCATGTCACATGACCAAGGTCAAAGGTCATTTAGGGTCAATGAACTTTGGCCGAATTGGGGGTATCTGTTGAATTCCCATCATAACTTTGAAAGTTTATGGATCTGATTCATGAAACTTAGACATAATAGTAATCAAGCATCACTGAACATTTTGTGCAAGTTTCAGGTCTCATGATTAAGGTCAAAGGTCATTTAGGGTCAATGAACTTTGGCCAAATCAGGGGTATCTGTTGAATTACCATCATAACTTTGAAAGTTTATTGGTCTAGTTCGTTAAACTTGGACATTAGAGTAATCAATTATCACTGAACATCCTGTGCACATTTCAGGTCAAATGACCAAGGTCAAAGGTCAATGAACTTTGGCCGAATTAGGTGTATTTGTTGAATTACCATCATAACTTTGAAAGTTTATGGATCTGATTCATGAAACTTGTACATTTATAAGAGTAATCAAGTACCACTGAACATCCTGTGCGAGTTTCAGGTCACATGATCAAGGTCAAAGGTCATGTAAGGTCAATGAACTTTGGCCATGTTGGGGTTTTTTGTTGAATAACCATCATATCTCTGTAAGTTTATTGGTCTAGTTCATAAAAAGTGGACATAAGAGTAACCATGTATCACTGAACATCTTGTGCGAGTTAGAGTAGTTTTCAAAGTCAGCACTGCTGCTATATTGAACTGCGCAATGCAGGTGAGAGGGCCAGAGGCATTCCACTTGTTTAAGTTATTTTTCACAATACTATACTTGTATTTTTGCATCTCTGGGAAGTTCTCTATTAAGTTTGAAAAATATAGTTTACTTTTTAGTTAAAAGTTAATTAAAAAGTTGTGACGTACATGTATGGGACATTTACACACAATGTCAATGGGGAGATTTGTGTACAAAGTGAATGGAGAAAAACAAATTTCCAGAGTTCTCTAAACACCTTTTCTTTAGTTTTAAAGCCTGATTTGTCACAAATTCTGATTAATGAAAACTATCGAAGCAGAAATATTGTGAAAATTGAACAATTTTTAAAATATAAAAAAACACTAGAATACATAAGAAATTAATGAAACCATGAAAAAACAAGAAAAAAATTGTTGTAATGGCTACATGTAATTTCTTTTTCAGTCTTATGAAATATGTCTCAATAGAACATTTTAAAGGAAAAAAAAACTTTTTGTTATTTCCATATTTTAAATTATTTCAATTTTTGAAGTTATGGGGAAAATTGTGTACGTTCTCTATGGAGACAAAATGTCCCATACGTAACATGTCATTAATTTGTTTAATTAGAGTGTTTTGGTTTGTGACATGTAGATATACTAGAGTATATTGCGACTTCTATCACACTTAGTTACAAGTTGTCAAATCAGGCCTACACGTTTATAATTTCATGGAGCTCAATAAATCGCTCTCTTTATTTTTTTTGAGTACATGTAATTGAGCTCCTCAGAATCACTCTCCGTGAGGAGCTCAAATCAATTCATTACAATACATGTATGATAAATTGTAGATTTTTCTTAACATTGTATATATGCAATAGCTGTGTTAGCTATTAATTAATCTGTGGTGAAACTAGGCCTGGGTCACGTCAATACGTTTACAAGAAGTCGTACGCACTCCTGCTAAAAAAAAATAAATTAAATAAAATGAAAAAAATGAAGAAAAAAAATGGAAAAAAAATTGCTAAAATTTCACATTTTACATCTTTAAATCCATGAAATGGCCTTCTTTTTTCCATAATTCCTTGAAATTACTTTGATATAGTTGAAAACAATCAGAAAAATGAAGAATATTCACCTCTTCCCCGACTCTGATTTGAACTTACGTCGGTAAATATTGTAGTCCCACATGTAGACTTCCATGGTGTTGCCATGAAAATCTACATATGGGACTACATGGGACTGCAATATTTACCGAGTTTGAATTAAAATCAGAGTCGGGAAAGAGATGAATATTCTTCATTTTTCTGATAGTTTTCAACTAAATCAAAGTAATTTCAAGGAATTATGGAAAAAAGAAGGCCATTTCATGGATTTAAAGATGTAAAATGTGAAATTTTTTCAATTTTTTTTTTTAGGAGCGCGATTTTTTGCTCTCCTTTTTTTTAGGAGCGCGGTAGGAGCGCCGGCACAATCGCGCTCCTCAAAAATGAAGGCCTGCAAATGATATACTTTCAGAGAATTCTCAACATGAAAAAAATGTTTTAAAAATTGTCTCTCTTCTGTGTCCCATATGTAACAACACATCCTTTCTCTCTAAAAGGTCAATCAAGCACGCAAGCCCACACGGTCATATGTCACCACTTTTTGCATGATTATTCTTCTCCTAGATGTCTACATGTACCATCATGAGGGTATTCAATCTAATCAAAGTCATTTAACAATATTTTTCAGGTCATTAAAGCCTATGAAATGTCCCATACGTAACATGTGCAAATTCTTGGACTTGCCTGTCTTTAATGTAAAGTCAATGGAATACAAAACCGATTTTTGTGACCATTTTGTGACCATTTTGAACCCTTTAAGTCTTCAACAGGCTTTAACTTCTTTGTTTTTGAGCCCTTTGAAGTAATTTAGGTATCAATGGAAAGGTGAATGAAAGCTCAATTGATGTGTAATCATGTCACTTTGTAATTTTTCTTCTTAATATATGTAAAATAATTTCTTCTATTGAATTTTGATTAATTATGCAAATTGCCCAAAATAACAATTACTTGCATCTTTTTTGGCAAATGAAGGTGATCGTGATAGATAATTTATATAATTTAGTTGGCATCAAATCAGCACGATGTAGATAATTTCCTCAATGAATTTGTTTAAAGTATTGTTTTTGTCTCACGTGCATAGCAGAGTGAGACTACAGCGCGTCCCAAAAAAAACTATACACTTTTGAAATGGCCGCCAAATAAAAAATCTAGCTCTTTGGGGAAAAAGACTCTCATATATGGATAGCCAATGAAGTCAACTTTCAAATGACACCAAAAAGTTGGAAAAATATTAATGCTTGAGCGAGCACTGCCCACTGAAACAAAGGGTATGAAAATTAGGGTGGGCTGGAATTAGCCTTCCAATTTATTTCAGTTGTTGAGAGGCAAATCATTTCGAACTTGCAAAGTTAAGGGCGTTGTGATAAATTAATGATCAACCTTGATCAGTTTTGATAGCTTAAGCAAATTTTTTAAGTTATTAAATTGAACTTTTATGCATGAGTGAACACAATTACACTTTTGGAGCAGCATTTCAGCTTTATCATTTGGATATCTTTTGGGGCAGCATTTCAACTTTATCATGGCGATCTCAGCAATGTGTTCATGGGAGTCGGCCAGTCGGGAGAATAGGGGGTGAGATAGGGCTTAAGTGGGAGAAGTAGGTTGATGGAATAAGGGTCAACAGAACATTCAGCCCCGCCCCCTCCCTCTTTCCCACCCTCCCCTCCTGTTGAGAGACTGATGGCTATTCTTATGTACGTGTGAAGTCCAGAGCAGAATGTTGGTTTAATGATTAATTCTGAAATAGGGCATCAACTTTTTCCTATCAATCATTCAATCAACAATTTATCAGTAAATTAACTCATTCAATGTGCAATGTGATCAATAAAACATTCATTTTTTTTCCAATAAATTATTTCATTAATCATAATCATTAATTTTTTTTTGGCAATCATTCAAACTGACCATCAGCCACCGGTCACTTGGCAGTTAAGTTTTGAAAAGGCTACAATCCGGGAGATGAGACAGAGAGAGAGAGGGGGGGGGGGGCTGGAAAATGGAGGTGAAGAGGGGAGGGTACCTATGACTTTTAATTTGTAAAAGGACAAAAAGAAGAGGAATGCCCTTTTAACCAAGTCTTAGCATACCTCGCCTTCTTGCTTGTAACAGGTACATGTACCATCACATTACTCTGACTCTCATGAACACACTTCTGATGTCCACAAGATGAATATGCTACACTAAAATTGCATTCCTGTTCACTCATGCAGTACATTTCAATTGAGTAATTCATGAAATTTGCCTATTAAAACCAAAACTTATCTCACTCATGAATAGCAGAACACCCTTAGCTTTGTAAGTTCCAAAGGACTAACCTCTCAAAAAACTGTATGGCTAATTCCTGCCCAGCCTAGCCAAGCTTAGTCTCCCAGGAGGAGAGAAGTGGGGGGAGGGGGTGAGATGGAGGGAGGGGTTGCTAAATGTTCTGTTGACCTTAAGCCCATCAACTTACTTCACCTACCTAAGTCATATTACCCCCTCTTCTCCTGACTGTCATGAACACATTGTTAAGATCCACATGATCCACATGATAAAGCTGCACTAAAAATTGCAATTCATGATCACTCATGCATTAAATTTCAATTTAATAACGTATGAAATTTTCACAAACAACAAACTGATAACATCTGATCTTTAACTCACCAAATAACCTTCAACTTTGCAAGTACCAAACAAAACATCTGAAAGAAATTGGAAGGCTAATTCCAGCCCACCCTTATTTGCATACCCTCTGTTTCAGTGGGCAGTGCTCGCTCAAGCATGAATAATTTTCCAACTTTTTGGTGTCATTTGAAAGTTGACTTTATTGGCTTTCCATATCTATAAGTCTTTTCCCCCAAAGTGCTACATTTTTTATTTGGCAGCCATTTCAAAAGTGTATAGTTTTTTTTGGGACGCACTGTATAGGCGCCGCTTTTCCGACGGCGGCGTCAACATCAAATCTTAACCTAAGGTTAAGTTTTTGAAATGACATCATAACTTAGAAAGTATATGGACCTAGTTCATGAAACTTGGCCATAAGGTTAATCAAGTATTACTGAACATCCTATCAGAGTTTCATGTCACATGACCAAGGTCAAAGGTCATTTAGGGTCAATGAACTTAGACCATGTTGGGGGAATCAACATCAAAATCTTAACCTGAGGTTAAGTTTTTGAAATGTCATCATAACTTAGAAAATATATAGACCTAGTTCATTAAACTTGGACATAAGGTTAATCAAGTATCACCAAACATCCTGCACGAGTTTCACGTCACATGACCAAGGTCAAAGGTCATTTAGGGTCAATGAACTTTGGCCGATTGGGGGGTATTTGTTGAATTACCATCATAACTTTGAAAGTATGTTGGTCTAGTTCATAAAACTTGGACATAAGAGTAATCAAGTATCACTGAACATCCTGTGCGCATTTTAAGTCACATGACCAAGGTCAAAGGTCAATGAACTTTGGCCATAATGGGGGTATCTGTTGAATTACCATCATAACTTTGCAAGTTTATTGATCTGACTTTTGAAACTTGGACATAAGAGTAATCAAGTAACACTGAATATCCTGTGTGAGTTTCAGGTCACATGATCAAGGTCAAAGGTCATGTGAGGTCAATGAACTTTGGCCACATTAGGGGTATTTGTTGAATTCCCATCCTATTTCTGTAAGTGTATTGGTCTAGTTCATAAAACGTGGAAATAGGAGTAACCAAGTATCACTGAACATCTTGTGCGAGTTATAGTAGTTTTCAAAGTCAGCACTGCTGCTATGGTGAATCGCGTGATGCAGGTGAGACGGCCAGAGGCATTCCACTTGTTGTATAAATTTGAATGTATTTCTTTGTTTTTCTGAAATAAATTACAAGCTCTTTTTATGAGATGTATTATGGTATCACGCTCAGTGTCCTTCCGTCTGTCTGTCCGTCCGTCCTTCTGTCTGTTAACTTTTCTTTGTAAACGCGATAACTTCAGTTTGTCTTAACCTAGGCTCATATAATTTGATGTGTATGATACTAGCATAGATCCCAGGAAGCCTTTTGATTTTGGGGTCAAAAAGTCAAAGGTCAAGATCACAGTGACATATTTTAATCTTTCCATTATGCAGTACTTGTAAATGCAATAACTTAAATTTGACGTAACCTAGGCTCCTATAATTTGGTGTGTATGATACTAGCATGGATCCCAGGAAGCCTATAGATTTTGAGGTCAAAAGGTCAAAGGTCAAGGTCACAGTGACATATTTTCATCTTACCATTCTGCAGTACTTGTAAATGCGATAACTTCAGTTTAACTTAATCTAGGCTCCTATAATTGAATGTGTATGATACTAGCATGGATCCTAAGAAGCCTAGATATTTTGAGGTCAAAAGTTTCCGACGGCGGCGGTGTCAGCACCAAATCTTAACCGAAGGTTAAGTTTTTTAGACGACAGCATAACTTAGAAAGTATATGGACCTAGATGTTGTTTGAAGGTTTGCATGGTGGCATGTACAATTGCTGATGTGGTTTACGGTACACCATGTGGAGTGTTGTAGAAACAGTGGATAAAAGAAGAGAAGAAATGGGCGAGAAAGTGGAGAGAGAGTAGAGTATTCTTCAAAGTAGTCCTGAAAAGGACTGTAAACCAGAAGGAATGTTGAGTGAGAACAGCTTGAGTAGTCGAGCTACATGTAGTAGATGCTGGCTTGCGTCGGCGAGTAGAGATGATGAGTAGTAGAGACTCGACGTTTCGGACAGGTTGACTGTTCGTCTTCAGGAGTGAGTGTTAGCTCGGCATGCGTGCGGATGTGGGGGAAAGCGCTAGGCCGGCAGTCACGGCGGGCTGACGTCCTAGGTGGCGCTCTGTGCGTGGGTCGGCGGGAAATGAGTGGGCGTGGTATGCGGACGTGGTGAGTAGACGGCGGGGTGAGTTACGGCGGCGTGTGTGTGTGTCGGCGGCGTGGTAGGTACATCAGTGGTGGCGTTCTGTGCGTGTTGGTTGGCGGACTCGTCGGGTAGGCTTCGGCGGGAGTGAGTTGGTGGCTTGGTGTACAGATGAAGTGTTGGGTCGTCGGCGGAGGTTGTAGCGAGGTGGCGGTGTGTGCATCGGCGAAGTCGCTGGTTAAGTTGGTGATGCAATCAGACTGCTGTGTTGGGTAGGAGGGCTTGGTGGGGTTACGGTGGACGGCGGGTTGCTTGGGATTGGTTGGAAGTTGGGTGGTGATGTAGGATTGAGTGCCAGATGCTGTTGATGTGAAGGCCAGGGTCTTGAGGCACGGTGTTGCGTTGATGTATCTCAATGGCTTCCCTGACCCTTCTGGTATTCCAGTGCCGGTATTCCAGAGCCACCTAATCACCAATATGTTTCTACAACACTCCACATGGTGAAACGTAAACCACATCAGCAATTATATGGACCTAGTTCATGAAACTTGGCCATAAGGTTAATCAAGTATCACTGAACATCCTGCATGAGTTTCACGTCACATGACCAAGGTCAAAGGTCATTAGGGTCAATGAACTTTGGCCGAATTGAGGGTATTTGTTGAATTACCATCATATCTCGGAAATTTTATGGATCTGATTCATAAAACTTGGACATAAGAGTAATTAGGTATCACTGAACTTTCTGTGTGAGTTTCAGGTCACATGATCAAGGTCAAAGGTCATGTGAGGTCAATGAACTTTGGCCACGTTGGGGGGTAGTGGTTGAATTGCCATCATACATACCTCTGTAAGTGTATTTGTCTAGTTCATAAAACGTGGAAATAAGAGTAACCAAGTATCACTGAACATCTTGTGCGAGTCATAGTAGTTTTCAAAGTCAGCACTGCTGCTATATTGAATCGCGTGATGCAGGTGAGACCGCCAGAGGCATTCCACTTGTCTTGCTTGACCAATAGCTCCATGTTCCACGTTACAGGTGAGCGTATTACATGTATGTGCTTGCCTTAGCGACACTCTTGTCTTAATTATAGCTTAATAAATAAGTCACTGAAGATGGTATTTTAGTACAAGTCCCTTTATGTATATATGGAAATACCCATATGTGAGATTTTAATCTCATCTGAATGTCTGTCTTAAGTGTTTCGTTGGGAGCTTATGTTGCAGGAACAAATGTCATAGAATCAAGGTCCTTTTATATTGTATCCTAACTTTGGCTACAAAGTTTCTTTACATGTACTTCTAAAGACAGAATTGTTAACTATGTCACTATGTTGAGTTGAATCTGTGATTTCAGATATTAAATGGGAAGTTCACTCTGAAGAAAAGGTTGTAAAAATTGCACAAAAATGATAAACAATATTGGTGCAGCTTTGAGGAAAATTAATTAAAGATAAAGAAAGTTATGATACTGTAATTCTAAATCTTGGATTTTTGACTTCATAAACGGGCAGCCACCCCATATTTTATGTAATATTTGTCAAGTAAACGCTCACATATCACTCCCATCTTGCACCGGCTCCCTATCAAAAACCGGATTATCTTTAAGATTTTGTTACTTGCCTTTCATAATATTTATTGGATCTGCACCACAATACAGTCTTTCATTTACCAATCACTACAGACCAGGCAGATCTTTGCACACATCCACCTCTGGCTTCCTTGTCATTCCAAAAGTTTCAAAAACTTGGGGGGGGGGGGGAGATCATTTGCTTTTGCATGCCCCACTTTGTGGAATAGCCTTCCTGAAGACATAAAAAAATGTACCTCTGTCGAAACTTTCAAAAATCTTCTAAAAACTTTATTTAACTCTTAGCTCTTTATGCGCCTTGAGCACTCTACAGAGTGGATTTGGTGCTCTACAAGTATCATTATTATTATTATTATTATTAAAGTGCTAAAATTTCCATTTTTCAATGGTTCGTGATGTTTTCTTTTTAGGGATGGGTAAGAAATGATTTGTCTATTGATATATTGAAGGTACTTTAAAACATTGTCAAATTTCAGAGAAAATAATATTTCATTGATTTATAGCATACAATTTGTTGGAAAATTTCTTGCATACAGTATGACATCAAATTATAATAACTTTTTTATTTGTTGATGGAATTTTTTAAATTAACTTTTTGTCAGGGTGAACTTTCCCTTTAACAATGTATAACGATCACTTCCTTTCTTTCTTATCTATAGCAATCAAGCCCTTGGTGTTTCAATCTACTCAGGAGTTGCCAATTTGCATAGCAAACAACCATGGGGTGTGCTTGCCTTGGATCACCTACAGATGTGAGTCACATGTATACTCATCAATCATACCCAACAGCCAACTTTCCAAGTGGAAAATATGAGAATTTAAAGGACAAGTCCACCCCAACAAAAAAGTTGCTTTGAAGAAAAAGAGAAAAATCCAACAAGCATAACACTGAAAATTATATCAAAATCGGATGTAAAATTTAAAGGTCAAAGGTCATTTTGAGGTCATTGTTAAAGTTTACGTGCAAGACTCATATGACATATATATTGTAATTCTGCAAGAGTAAGTCACTTTTCACCCAAATTGGGTTGTAGAGGTACTGAAGAGACCTGCATGTTATGCTGCAGTCTGAGGTCAAGGTCACATAGTAAGGTCAGTGGTCATTTTGAGGTCAATAATAAGATTACGTGCAAGACTATCTTATGGCAAATAACTCTGCAACCTTAAATCACTTTAAAACCAAATGTGGGTTGTAGATGTACATGTACTTATGAGACCTGCATGTCATGGTGCAGTCGGAGGTCCCATGGTAAGGTCAAAAGTCATTTTGATGTCAAATGTTAAGGTTTACATGCAAGACTCTCTTATGACACCTAACTCCGCAACCTCAAGTCACTTTTCACCAAAACTTGGATTGTCTATGTAGTTTTGAGACCTGCATGTCATGCTTCAGTCGGAGGTCACATGATAAGGTCAAAGGTCATTTTCAGGTCTACGTTAAAGTTTACCCACAAGACTCTCTTATGACTCATAACTCTTCAACCGGAAGTCACTTTTAAACCAAACATGGGTTGTAGAGGTTCTCAGAAAACCTGCATGTTATGTTGCAGTCAGAGGTCACATGGTATGGTCAAAGGCCATTTTCAGGTCAAAGTAAAAGTTTACGTGCAAGACTCTCTTATGACTCATAACTCCACAACCGTAAGCACTTTTAAAGCAAACTTGGGTTGTAAAGGTACTTAAGAGGCCTGAATATTAAAGTGCACTCAGAGGTCACATGGTAAGGTTAAAGGTCATTTTCAGGTCAATGTTAAAGTTTACCTATAAGACTCTCTTATGAATTATAATCTCTGCAACTGTAGGTCACTTTTAAACCAAACTTGGTTTGTAGATGTACTTAGCAGACATGCATATTATGCTGTAGATGGGGGTTACATGTTGAGGTCAAAGGTCATTTTGAGGTCAACATTAAAGTTTGTGTGCAAGACTCTCTTATGACAAATGTTCCATCCCAGTTCTTTCACATTGAACTTTTGATAAAATTCTGTTGTGTGCCATCGCAAATCACAATATTTCTGGCTTTTTTTCACAAGTAAGCAAGACATCGCTTTATGTCTTTTCTTAGTGTTTAGTCATGAAGGCAATGCAATGTTTCCTTTATGAGGTTGATCAAGTGTGTATGATTGTTTTCAAAGTTGATTTTCATTACATTTTTGTTCTCATGATGGAAGTTTATTGTGGGCACCCACAACTGAATTCCAGGCACTCAAAATTATAAGATCTGGGTCCATGGAGGGACCCCCTTTAGAAAGCTAATGACAAGCCCTGCATATAGAGTAATATGCACATTAATCTTACTTGATATATTTGTGTTATTGTTATTATGTAAAGGAGCCGGATTCAGGGCGTCTGAACCCGAAGAAGGAGAGACACTGCACAGACATTCTATGTATGCTCCTCTTCATTTGTTTCTGGATTGGCATGGTATGTTTTAGAGTATTTTTCATCTTGTGTTCCAAGAATAGAAGAGGGAAAATATAATTACATAACAAATTCTAAAGTGGAACTTAACAATATACATGTACACGGTGACAGCCCATGAGACTGCCTTTTTCCCTTCATTGGGTGCCTTGGTCTGGTGGTTTAAGGCGCCTTGTTGCAGCAGCGTAACAGGTGCCTGTTATCAGAGGGGGCAGAGAGGAATATTTCCCAGTAATTTCGTCAAGAATTAGTAGCATAACTAGGATTTCAGTTGAGGAAGCAGTAGTGAGCATGGGAAGATCGTTCCGGGTGAGGGGGGAGAGAAGTGCGGAAGGTCCGATTTTCCTCTGAATTGCTCCTTTTCTGCTTTCGCTCATCTTAAGCTAAATGAAAGTAGTTGCAGTAAAACACTGATTTCGTGAGAAAGTCTGTAAAACCAAGGTAAAGTATTACTATATCATCGTGGATCTAGATTTGGTATAGTTACATAAACTGAACTTTGTGAAATCATAAAATCTAAGCTGAAAAACGATCACACTGAAGATCGCCAACACAGATAGGCACACGTGGGACAGTATACTATTATTGCTGGAATAAAGACCCGACGGAAGTGACCGAATCTGCTCTTATTTTGCTTATTTCTCAGCAATTACACAATTTCTTTCAGAATCCTTTGGCACATATTTTTTATTCATACAAACAGACACTTAGGTGGTCATTATATTAAATTCTGTAAAAAGTCATTTTGAGATCGTTACCACAACTGGCATTTATCTTTAATACATCCTCTGCCTGTTATAAGAGGGTGGGGGGAAGAGCAAAAAAATTCCCGGTAACTAAGTCCAAGGTCAGTGGCTTTGCTAGGATTCCATTTTAGAGGGCGGTAGAGAGCACACGAAGTGTGCGAAACACTTAATAATGAGCATGCGAAAGGCGCTCCACATTATAAGGGGAGTTTTCCCCCTCCCGTTGGAAGCTCCAACGTTTTCTTTAAATCGTTCCTTGCCTGCTCCTGCTATTCTTACGTTATCTGCCTTTTAATGGAGAGGGGAGGGGGGAGAGAGAGAAAAATTTTGAATTGTGGAAGCTCCAATGTTTCTTGTCTGCATCCGCTCTTACGTTTTCTGCCTGATATGGGGAGGGGCACAGCAAAAAATTTCCCGTTAACTATTAAGTCTAAATTAGTGGCGAACCTAGGATTTAATTCATGGGGGGTGGTACTCAGCACGCGAAGCATGTGAAAAACTTACTGAGTGCGCAAAATGCGTTCCGAGGGAGGGAGAAGCTGTGATGATCCCTTGAACTATTCCTTGTCTGCTCTTGCTTGTCTTACATTCTCCTATTTTTTTTATTTTCTCGCTCACGTTTCCCCCTTGCTACGAGGGTGTAATCAGTTAATAAATATAATTTTTCATTTATTTATTTTTCATTTATTTATTTATTCATTCATTCATTCAACTATCCATTGATAGATTCCTTTTTTAATATATTTTGGCTCTACCCCCCCCCAAAAAAAAAAACGGGCAGAGGACGTATTAAGATGAGCTCCCACTACCTGCACCTAGTGCTGTAGCTCGGTTCCTTCAACTCGGTCCGAACCCGGCTCGTAAATCTTATCAGAATCATAGCTCGACCTGGAGAGGCCCGGTAACCCGGTCCGGCTAAAATTGATTTATGTCCATGCAAACGTACAAAGTTTTGACCTACTTGACTCTTATCTGTGACCGACATCACCTTCTGACCTTGTTCTCAAAACACCATACAAACCCCCAAAATATTTAATTCACTGTTTATATCATCCAGTAGTAATGTAGAGAGGGGATGGAGACGATACAAGGCCAACTCGCAATTCCTCACATGCTTATCACCAGTGCAGCGGTCAACAGCACAGTCTGTGCACCGCTAGTGATTTACCACGAAACATGTGCTTTGAGATAATTTTTTTTGTGTGTGTGTGTGTTTGTTAAATCAAGAGGCAGATTACAAACCACATTGTTTATTATGTTATCATTCTGGTGACCCAATTTTCAAACAGGCTCTCACAGAGATTGTTTCTGTCTATCATAGGGCAGATTTTTTTCGGAGGGGTGGAGGTGGCAGAAAGAGTTAATTTCTGAGAGTATTTCATTCTTCATATTTGCTTTGAAGCAATAGAATATTTTACTCAAACTATTTTTTGTGTATGATTTATTTTTATCTGTCTTATTCTAGCCTTCAGCTACCGGTAATAATATTTTTAATAAAAAAATGAATTAAAATACACTTTTATTTCATATTATACTTTGACAATCGGTCCAATATCATCCATTTAGTCATCTCTCACGTTTTTTTGTTTTTGTTTTTTGCTCTTGTACACATACCCCCCCTTCTCTCTCTCTCTCCCGGTAACAGCACCCTCCTCTTCTCATCCGTCTAGTCCACCCTCTTTAATGTATCCTTTAAATGGGAATTAAATTGTTTTGCACCCATTCCCAGCTAAGCTATTATATATCGGATCACAGACTTTGTGGAAAATGTCAACACAACAGGGTTTTTTGGGGGAGGGCTTTTATGGTTAGCAGAAAAAACTGGTATAAAAGATATCTCAATAAACCGGACAGATTGTTTTACCAAAAAAGAGAGAAATATTCTGCATGTCATCAGTCATAATATCAAAAGGAAAACTTCTTGAGTTATGACCATGCCTAATGGACCAACTGGCCTTTACTTGTAAACAAATTGGACATTCTCACCCAGTGAAACCATTACTCTCAGCCAATCACATGACCAGTCAGACGATATCACATGGCAGGTACTGTGTGCATGTGCGCCGTTAGCCGACTAGCTATATCATCTCGATCCCTCACACACAAGGCCATAACTCAGACAGGAGGTCCGATCATGATGGGGAAAAATGAAAATAAGGTAGGGATGGTTGGCCTTTGACCCGTCCCCTCGACCATCACACTAGGTGGATAGATTGCTTGTTAAAAATAGTTTCACAACTTTTATTGCGGTGACAAATGACACCTCAAATATTATCAAACAATCCGGGTTTATTTTCCGGGTTCGAGGGATTCAAAGTGAAACCCGTCCGGTAAAGCTCCGAGCCGGTCATTGCCA
Organism: Lytechinus variegatus; assembly: GCF_018143015.1. Taxonomy (NCBI): domain Eukaryota; kingdom Metazoa; phylum Echinodermata; class Echinoidea; order Temnopleuroida; family Toxopneustidae; genus Lytechinus; species Lytechinus variegatus. Next base: position 311,072 of record NC_054744.1, on the reverse strand, counting down.
ACTCGGCAGGATTCAGCCCGGTAAACAATCCGAGCTACAGCACTACCTGCACCCCCCAAGGGAGCGTGCTTCCCGTGCTCACTTCTGCCCCTAAACTGAAATCCTAGCTATGTTACGTAGATGGAGTTACCAGGAAGGTATTTGGCTCTGGCCCCCCCCCCCTCTGATAACAGGCATACGCCGCTGCAACAAGGCATCTTACACTATTCGGCACCTGATGAAGGAAAATAAAATTGAAAAAAATGTTGGTCTAGTGGGCCTTCGGTCAGGTGGTCGGACCACCATTTACACAATAAAATAAACAGCATCCAACGCTTGAGGATGACCTAAAAGAAATTATTTCTTTGTAAAGGTTATCATTTGATGTTATAAAATTCAATACAAACAAAATAGACAGCTCATACATGATAACAGTAAGAGGAAAGAATCAATATGGAAAGACATGCTTATTGCATTTGTCAGGAAACCATTAAATTATAACTTAAGGTATGATATTATGCCAATGGTAGTCTTTACTTGACAGGAAAAAGAAGAATAATTTTCAATATGCTTTTATAATTGGAGGTCCATGAATGTCACAGAAAATATTATGTGACTTCAGCACTTTGAAAAGGCCAAACCAATACAACAAGACAAAAGTAAGAAGTGCAAGTGTATCCATAATATACAAGCATGTAAACTTTTAAACAATAGGTTCTTGCAAATTCATGAGAAAAAGAGAAGAAAAGAATAGAGAGTTAGAGACAATGTAACTCTTTTAATCAAAAATCATTCTATTGTATAGAGATGACAAGTCTAAAATAACTACGTTCATGATACAAAAGAGAATTCACTCATTTTAAAACTAAAAAAATGAGTGTTTTTGTACCACTCCTATTGATTGAATATGAACAAAAATGTATTCCAAAATAGGATGTTGAAGTGAACAATATAATTTCTTTAGGATTACTGGGTTTCTAGAGCCTACATGTAAATACTGATAAATAAAGACATAAAATTCTTCCTCACAATTGAGAAAGAAAATTTAGTTTTACCTTCTGAAATGTCCATGTCAGTATTATTTTCAAAAAGATAAATAAATACGAAATGATAAAATGAGGTTATGAATAGAGTTCTCAAGAAGAGAAAAGATTACTTCATTATAGCAATGCAATGCAACAACCCTAGACCTCCTCCTTTATCTTCTGTTTCTCCTTCTGTTCCTTTTTGGCTAGCCATAATGTAGAAGTTCTCCACAAGGTCGCCCCTTTGGCAAAGGAAAAGGAAATTTTCTGTCTTGTGAAAGAAAAAAAATTAAAAGACTTAAAAATAAGTGTTCGGTTGACAAGGAAAAAATAAGTTTAAAAGTTGTTAAATCTCCATTATGCATAGAAAAAAATAGAATAACTAATACAAGAAAACGTTAAAGCAAAAAAAAAAGAATTTTGAATTCTCCAATGTTTGATTTAACCTATTTCGTGCGTCAATACTATTGATAAATGACTGCTTTTTATTTGCCTGTCCTAGACGGGACATACATGTATTATGGTATCACGCTCAGTGTCCGTCCGTCTAGCTGTATGTATGTCCATCAACTTTTCTTTGTAAATGCGATAACTTAAGTTTGACTTAACCTAGGCTTATATAATTTGGTGTTTATGATACTAGCATGGATCTCAGGAAGCCTATTGATTTTGAGGTCAAAATGTTAAAGGTCAAGTTACCACCTTTCTCTTTTCGTGCTTGACCAATAACTCCATTTTCCATGTTACAGGTGGGCGTATTATGTGCTCGCCCTAGCAACACTCTTGTTTAATTTACAAATCAGAAAAAAAGATAAATGTATCTGATGTCTACCCTAATTAGTTTGGTCAGGACATTATTTTAGGGTTCTTATCATATATGTACTTTGAAAAATTAAATCAAAAAGTTTTCCAATGTTTTTTTTTTTCAAATTTTATATTCTACATGTATTTCTTTCTTTTGCAACTTTGTTTTTTATATATTTTTTTATAGAAACTATTGGTGATACTATTTCAGTCACAATAAACCACAATAACAATTTCTTTTAATCAGTATAAGTAAAAATAATGCTATGAAATAATGCTGTGAATTTTCAGTACATACATGTACATTGTCACGCCTTATGCACCAGCTAGAAGCCTGAGATCATCACACCAGCAACTTCTTAAGACTCCCAAGACACGTGTAGCATATATGGTGTACGAGCTTTCTCTGCCTCAGCACCTTCTCTCTGGAATAATTTGCCATTAAATTTAAGAATTATACAATCACTGGAGACCTTTAAATCCAAACTGAAATCTTATCTTTTCTAACAGTATTAGTTATTGGCACTTTGACACTCATCCAAACTTTCTCATTCTTTCTTTTCTTGTGCGCCTCGGAATAGAATATATTTCTAGATAGATGGCGCTATATAAATGCCTATTATTATTATTATTATTATTACATTAGACCATTTATTGAGTTTGTATGTATGAAGACTTATTTTTGAGTCATTTTTAATTTGATATGCACTTAGGAAATTTTGCATTTCTTTGGAATTGTGAACCTGGGTGTTTAATATAATATGCTACTGCCAGATATGTCTTTGAAATAATAAAAAAAATGTCATTACCTTTTTCATTTCATTTTTCTTTTACAGTTCTTGATAGCTGGTTATGCTGTTGTATTTGGTAATGTACTAAGGGTTGTTTTTGGCTATGATAGCTATGGCAATGTTTGTGGGCAGATGAACAAACCGATAGAGAATGTAAGCTTGTCTGGAATGGACATGACAGACCGACCGTAAGTTATCATTCTCCCCACTACACATTTTTTTTTGGTGTGCCATCACAGTTGTCACTTTCATTATGATTTCCTGTTATTGTACAAGCAAAAAATCTTTCAGAAGTTTTATAGCACTTGTATGTTTCATTGACAGGAAGTCTGTTTGAGGTTATTTCCTTTAGAACAGGAAAGGAATCATTGCATTCATGTCAACCATAGCCTAATTAGACAAGAACCGTCCCTGTTTTTTTTTTTTTGGGGGGGGGGAGGTGGCGCAGGATGGGGCATTTTCAAATAAATAATAATAAATTTGAGAAGTAAAAAAAATTGATAAAAAATTATCAACCCAAATGTAAGGTCAAAATTGAGAAGCAAAAAAACAAAAAAAGAGTTATCAAAAAACATGTTTTATTTCGATTTTGAATGTTGTATTTCTTTCCATCAGAAAATAACAGAAATAGTGGGAGGGACATTTGAAATTATGTCACCCCTACTATTTTGAGTAGGGGGGATGCGTCCCCCGGATTTCCGCCCATGCTTATTATGATGATGGCGTTTTAATGATAGTATATTGGTATTAATCATCATAAGTAATATTTATAATAGTCTCACTTGAAAGGGACCACTTTATTGATGAGGTTGTATTGTTGGAATTTTTTGTTTAACTCTTTGTGTAATGACCCATAAACCCTCTGTGTGTTACATTATTTAGCAGTGAACCCTTCTACTCAATTATTTAGACAGCTATAACTTTTATCTGAACCTTGAGAAAGTAAATGTTGTGTAATAAACTTGTAATTTTGATGGGATTTCTTGTCATCTGTGAATCTATTACATCACTGTAATAAAGCATTGCAAATCATTTTTTTGTCTCACCTGCATAGCAGAGTGAGACTATAGGCGCTAACATGCCTGCCAACCTACATTAATGACAAGATTGATGTGTTTTTGTCCCTTAGATTTGTCTTCTTCATGGATGTACGATATCCCAAGGACTCCCTTGAGGTCTGTGTAAGCCAGTGTCCTAACAGGGTGCTAAACTCAACCACTGACTACAAGACTTTTGCAGAGGAAACTGATTCAAAAATCTGCAATTACCCTGTTGATTTAGCAGACTATGAAACTGCAGGAGTTGGCATCAATGGACCATGCCCCAATGTTGTCTTTGCCAGGTTTGTGTTTCTTGAAAAATTGATGTTTATTGGATAGTTTCAATCCAGATACCTGGTATAATGGACAAGTATTTTTGAGAAAAAGCTTGTTTAGTCTTAACTCTGTAAATGGGTTGGCACATCTGGGGCTCGTTGCAGGAAGAGTTGCTATTGATCGCAACTCTAACCGTGCGCAACTTGATTTTCAACCAATCAACAGCGCCTATTTGGGACTTGCGATTGACTTGCGCTTAAAGGCAACTCTTTCTGCAACGGACCCCAGATGTGTGTATGGCCAACTGTTTTAATATCCATGTGAAAAAAACTTACATTCTTGAATGAAGAATTGATATCTAGAGAGTCATTTGTGTTTAACAAATAATGGTAATTCTTGGTATCGAGATTTGAATTTCAGATATCAAGAAAAAGGATATTATGATAAATGTCTACCTACATGTAGATATACATCAACGTATGCTTGACATAAAGGTTATATGTGATAGTCCTCTTTGTTTTAGAGCAGTTAAGAGGTCAGTAGAAAAGTAAGTGATACATACATGTAGATCCTTTAATGGGAATGTCTTGCTCAGAAATGAAAGCTTCCAGAACAATTGTGTTATCTTGGCTTAGAAGAAATTTGTTATTTTTTCACAATGATCCTATGTTTTTTTTCGCAATGATCTTGGAAGTATTCCTTTCTATTTATTTCATTTTATTTTGTTTTAGTTGTTATTTATTTAAATTACATTTTTAGGTGATCTGTCAGCATGACAGATCACGTCTTAAAGAGATGCTCCGGACTGAAGATATTTTATACCTCAATAAATAGAGTTTAATTCACAGAGCAAAGTGCTGAAAATTTGATCAAAATCGGATAACAAATAACAAAGTTGAATTTTAAAAATTTGCATTATTCCGGTGAAACAGTTCTAGGCATGTCTTCATGAATATTCATCAGGTGGGCTAATGATGTCATATCCCCACTTGTACTTTTATATTTCATTACATGAAATTAGGTTTATTAAATAAAGATTTACCAAGAACAATTGGATTGACAACTGATTTGCTGCAACCTATTTCATCATACTGGAGACACATTGTTATCCATGTATGAAAAAAGTGAAACAATTATGATTTCATAATTGAAATTCAATATTTTTTCTTTGTTACCCGATTTTAATGAAATTTTCTGCATTTTGCTCTGTGAATTTTCCTCTATCTAGATATAAATATTTTCAGCCTGGAGCATCCCTTTAATTTCTTGCAGATTTTCTTTTTTGTCTCGCCCCCCAGAGGTGAAGGCGAGACTTAGGGATCCAAATGTCGTCCGTCCGTCATCCGTCTGTCGTCCATCCGTCACAAACCTTGACCCCCGCCGTTGGGAGTTCGGCTTTACGCGCGATTCGTGGACTCCTTTTTTCCATTTTCAAATGTTGGCAGGTCTGCGTCTGTCGTCCATCCGTCACGAACCTTATGACACATAACTCCGCAACTGTAAGTTACTATTCAACCAAACTTGGATTGTAGATGGACTTGGGGGACCTGCATGTTATGTTGCAGTTGGAGGTCACATGGTAAGGTCAAAGGTCATTTTCAGGTCAACGTTAAAGTTTATATGCAAGACTCTCCTATGACACCTAACTCTGCAACCGTAAGTCACTTTTCAACCAAACTTGGATGGTAGATGGACTTGGGGAACCTGCATGTTATGCTGCAGTTGGAGGTCACATGGTAAAGTCAAAGGTCATTTTCAGGTCAACGTTAAAGTTAACATGCAAGACTCTATTTCTCCGCATCCATAAGTCACTTTTCAACCACACTTGTATGGTAGATGGACTTGGGGAACCTGCATGCTAGGGTCATTGTCGCCATGATAATTGTATTTTTTGTAATATTTTTGTGTGAGCTCTATGTATCGCAATGACGGATGACACGATGAGTTCGGGGGATACATGTGCTCGGCTGCGCGACCCGCCGAGCATCTCTAGTTTTTATCATGACTTCATCAAAATCCATTTTTGTATTATGACGTTTTCATAACTTTGCAAATATAAGTCCATAAATATTGGACATTTTTCGCCCAGTTTTCGATATACAGTAGCAGAGGTTATACTTTTTCTGATTTGTCTCTTTCCTTCTCATTTTGAGAAATATATCATCATGAAAAATAGTAGTGTATATAGACATATTATTATGCCAGTCTTACACTTGCAAACTTAAATTTGAGATCATTTTTGTCTCACCTGCATTGCAGAGTGAGACTATACAGTAGTTGCTGCTTTTCCTACGGCAGCGGCGTTAACATCAAATGTTAACCGAAGCTTAAGTTTTTGAATGACAGCTTAACTTAGAAAGTATATGGTCCTAGCTCATGAAACTGGGACATAAGGTTAATCAAGTATTGGTGAATAACCTGCTTGAGTTTCAGGTCACATGACCAAGGTCAAAGGTCATTTAGGGTCAATAAACTTAGACCATGTTGGGGGAATCATCAAAATTGTAACCTAAGGTTAATTTTTTTGAAATTTCGTCATAACTTCAAAAGTATATGGACCTAGTTCATGAAACTTTTGGCCATAAGGGTTATCAAGTATTACTGAACATTCTGCCTGAGTTTCAAGTCACATGACCAATGTCAAAGGTCATTTAGGGTCAATGAACTTTGACCAAGTCGGGGGGGGGGGTGGATTTGTTGAATTACAATCATAACTTTGAAAGTTTATGGATCTGATTCATATAACTTAGAGATAAGAGTAATCAAGTATCACTGAACATCCTGTGTGAGTTTCAGGTCACATGGCTAAGGTCAATGAACTTTAGCCAAGTTGAGGGTATTTGTTGAATTACCATCATAACTTTAATAGTTTATGGATCTGAATCATAAAACTGGGACATAAGAGTAATCAAGTATCACTGAACATCCTTTTCGTGTTTTAGGTCACATGACAAAGGTCATTTAAGGTCAACAAACTTTGACCATGTTTGGGGTATTTGTTTGATAACAATGTTAGCTCTGAAAGTGTATGGATCTACATTATTTCATAAAACTTGGACATAAGGGTAATCACGTATCACTGAACATCTCGTGCAAGTTTCAGGTACCATGACCACAGTTAAAGGTCATTTAAGGTCAATGGAGTCAGGCCATGTTGGAGGTAATTATTAAATTGCTTTCATAACTTCAAAGGTTTATGGATATACATGTAGTTTATGAAATGTGGACATAAGGGTAATCAAGTATCATTGAAAAGTTTTAAGTCACATGATCAAGGTCAAATATCATTTAGGGTTTATGAACTTAGTATTGTATAATTATATGATTTTTTGTGTGAATAATTATTTTATAGTAGTTTTCAAAGTCAGCACTGCTGCTACATGTATATTGAATCGTGTAATGCAGGTGAGACTGCCAGAAGCACTCCACTTTTTCATTCTATACATTATGAGTCTATGAGAAATATTTTGGTAAAAAATATGGATAGTGCATCTGCCTTGTAAAGCAAGGGTCCTTGGTTTGAAACTCACTTGGACTTTTTTTTTCATTTTGTTAAAAAAAATTTGTGCTCACTTTGCATGTAATTTCTATTGATGCTGATATTTTCTCAAAACTGGATTCTACATTCATATATTTTGTAGGCATTATCGTCACCATATACCAAATTGGATTTAACGTTCGAAAATCAAACAATACCTTTTTACAGAATTTTCTTTCAGTACTAGTCCACTTATCATGATGATCATATTGATCAGCATGGTGATCATGATCAATGGAATCACAGACAGATCACCTTATTCATCCCCTTGATGACTTTAATTTCCAGTTTATTTCAATATTCTTTATATCTTGTTTTCTTTTTTGGAGGGGGAATTCCTTTACTCTAACCATGATCCACTAGTATTGAAGATATGTCTCAAGACAGATTTATTTTGTTATGCATTGTGTTTCTATGCTTCTCTAGGGACATTCGTCTTTAATTGTTATGTTCAATCTACTTTATATACTTTTTTCTGTGGAAGCTTAACATAGGAAATCTATTTGGGAATCAGCGTTTAATCCTCAATCAGTGCATTCCTTGGAACAAACAAGCTGTCTGAGGGGTGTTAGGCGAAGGTATAAGTGATATTTTACATAGTAAATAATTCATCACCACATTAATCAGATCATGCTCATTTGACTTGGTCTACTACATTTGCATGTTGGCATGTAAGTCTGATTACACCCTTACCATCTGCCTAATTTCCATTCATTCTTTTTTAGTAAGCCCATCATCAATCGATGTGTTCCTCAGGATCTTTTTGTCATTGCCAAGGAATACATTGAGAATATCATCTCATTCTTGAATGCCTCTGAGCTCCTATCCAAGGCATTAGTTGACCTCTACATGGCTAGATGGATCATCCTTGCTCTCTGTGCTGTATCACTTGGTAAGTAATAACATCTGTCTATAAACACCACAAGATATCTTTCTCTTGAATACATGAATAACCTTTTCCATTGGAACATGAATATGTCCATAAATGCTACTTTTCTTGTCTACTTCTGGTGGTCTTTATGTACAGGCTTCACTTTATATTTTATGTGCTGTCATACTAGATCATCAGTCAGTGTTAGTTTGTATTGATAAATGATATTTGGACTGTTAACTTTTGTCTCGCTTGCATAGCAGAGCAAGACATAAGTATCACTATTTCCGGCAGCGTCGTCAACAATTGTGTTGTACACCCAATAAATTTCTATAGCTTCGAGGTGGGATCACCAAATTCATACCAGAGGTCCATCTCCTGAAGTAGTAGACTTGTTAAGAGGTTGAACGCTGCATTTTGAGTACAAATGTCCCACTTGGCACAAATGTTCCTTGAGTCAAAAGAAAAAGATTCATCCAAAGAGACACGCTGTATCTATGCAAATAAGCAAGTAATTTGCATAAATTTGCATATTATGTCGATATAGTAAAAACAAGTAATTCAGAATATATATTTCACCAGAACTGCCCTAAAATTGGAAATAAAGACTTAGGGTAAGACAGGGAAGAAAATTGTCATGAAATAATTGGGATATCCTTGTTTATTTTTACCTAATTTACATAAATTATGCAAATTATAATTTAAAACAGAATATTTTTTCATGAATCCTGAACAGCAACTAATACACAATGTCAACATTCTACATGAAAGAGAATATATTAGCGAAAACATCGATATGCTTCATGACAGTATTAGTGTCTTAATTTGCTTAGAAAGAGGGCAAATATGTCAAAATGTATGACGTGATATTGCGCTAAAACGAGACCAAAAACAACCTCTATGTCACAGTCACACTCACGAATCGGACAATAAAGCGATCAATGGTATGTCATTCGAGATAACACAATCTCAACACAATAGCTTCCATCGGCTTCTCGTATCGCTTTTGTTGGTGTGTCTGCCACACCGTAGTCTATGCTATATACGGGCAAAATGCATTTCGGCATCATTAAAACACTATTAATTTTGTTGTATTTGTTTCTAATTTGTTTCTCTCGGGAAATTTACAGGAGACATTGCTTTGCAGGTTACTGCTTTAATGAAGCTCTGGCACATGAATCATGACAAATTTACCCCACCTCAATCCATATATTAACTTCGTTAAAATATATATCTTTTTGAGACCCCTAAGTGGCAAAACTGCATCTCCTCGGCATTCCTGCTACTTTACAAAACCAGATTGACTTGTATTATCAACTTGGAAAACACAGATGTATGAGACATCAGACAACATGATTCCTGAAAAAAAGTTTTTAATTTTTTTTTATTTAAGCCCACTGGAGCCCTCCGAATTTACCCCATCCCCTCTCCGTATTTCGACTTTAAATAAAAAATATCGTGTTTTAAAGCCATCGGCAAGGCAAATTGCGTTTTTTGGTATAATAAAGCAACTTTTATATCAATCTTTTTATATTTACATTCATCATTATTGATATTATAAATATTACTATTATTATTATTATTGTTCTGCCGTTTGTAATAGTGATCTAGCACAGCTAAGGCTATAAACCAGCAGGAGCATGCCTAGGATCAGTGTGACCAGATTTCAGAAAATGAAACACGGGACAATCGACAAAAAAATCAATAAAGAAGGCTATATACAGTGTTAGACTTGTGAAAAAATATAAAGAATCAGAAGGGAGGGTGAACGAAAGAATGAAGGAGAGAAAGAAAAGAGATGAATTGAGAAGAAAGAAAGAAAAAAACTGAAAAGGAAAATGAAGGGGAAAAGGTAAAATAGAATAAAAGAAGGATGAAAGAAAGAATAAAAGAGAGAAAAAAGGTTTCCGTCATTCTTTAAATTTAAAATTAAAGACAAAATAAAGGAGAGAAAATCAGTAAGAAAAAAGAAGGAAGAAAGAAAAAAATGAAGGAAAGTCATGTTTCCTTTATTCTTTGAAAGAAAGAAGAAAAACAGGAAGGGAGGGGGAAACAGAAACAAAGAATAAGCGAAATTATGAAATAAAGAATGAAAGAAAGGTGGAAAGAATGAAGGGAGGAGAGAATGAAAAAAAATAATAATGGAGGGAGAGAAAGAACGATAAGAAGAGGAAAGGAGAAGGAAGCAAAGAAAAGTTTAAGGAAAAAGGAATGAAGGAAATAAATAAAAAAGAACTTTAATAAAGAAGGCAAGTAAGAGAAAGAAGGAAAGAAAAATGAACAAACAGAGAAAGGATCAGAAAAGAAAGATAGGAAATAAAGATAGATGGGACAAAACAGAGCAAGCAGGAAGGATAGAAACGAAAGAGGAAAAAGTTCAAACTTCAAGCAAACAAAAACAATCCAATCATCTCACAAAAATCATGATATACGGTGTTTTTTTTTAATAAATTAAAAAAAAATGTTTTAAAAATTACTAAAATTTCAAAGTGAGACCTTGGCAACTTAAAGATTAGATGAAATATAGCTGCATCATACACATTAAGACTCAAAACAAAAGCTGAAACAACTAGATCTAGTTAATCCTCCGATTACATCTCCAAATCAGTAAACTAAGAAATATAATTGTACAAATTTTCCTCCGATTTTGTGATTATTTTGGTGGAAAAATTGGTTATCATGTCATTGTTTGCACCATTGAGAATCTACTCCGATCCTAATTGCCTATAGTACCTGTCACACACAGGCAGGAGGCCAGCTCGTTTGCAATGTATTGGGTTAGCAAGAAAATCACCGCAGAACTTGCAAAGATTTACAATGGTTTAGTTATTGAATTTATTGTTGTCTCTGCTTCGTCATCTGTTGGTTATTTGATGAAAATTTGTCACTTTTAAATGTATGAACTACATTTTGTTCAATATTCTGAAATACGGGACAAATGGGCTTCTGGGAAGGGTTTGTCAGGACGCCGGGATAAAGCAGCAAAATATGGGACGTCTGGTCACCCTGCCTAGGATACCCTTTCCTTTTTTGGTAAAAATAGTTTATTGTCTTTAGAACTCTTAAAAAGATTACTTTATTTTTATTAATAACTTGGAATAGATTGAGGAGAAAATACTCTTCAACTGACATGTAGAGGAGCTGTGGTAAATGAAGAACAGCCACACGGCCATTTATTGATTCCACTCTATGGTAAATTTAAATATTTTGAGAGCCATTCCTATTACACACAGTAAAGCCTCTTTGCGTTCTCCTCTTGAAAAAAAACCAAACAATTATAGAAGGCATTGTTTTATACCTCATAAAATAAGTTCGTGTACGTGACAGTGGCCTGAAACCGTTTATTTTGTTTTGACAATATATATTTAGAATATCATCTAAATGAAGCCTTCATCTGGAAAAGGGTACTTATTAAAGGCAGCATCTACATTATATAGAGGAGGCCTTGGTACTGGGAAGAGGGGGCTGAAGCTTGTTTAATTTATTGGGACCAAAATTTTACAGTGAACCTTTTTTGATTTTCAAATTTACATCAAGAAATTTTACAATCAAATAAACACTAGGGGGTGCTATATATAGAGAATAATACACGCAGCACACCCCCCCTCTTCCAGAAAATATTGCGGGTGCTTCAGACCCCGCTTCCAAGAAACAGGGCCTCCTCTATATAATGTAGATGCTGCCTTTAATAAGTGCCCTTTTCCAGATGAGGGCTTCAGTTAGACGATATTCTAAATATATATTGTCAAACTAAAATAAACGGTTGGGCAACTTCGACAGGCCACCGTCATATACATGTACACGAACTTATTTTATGCGATATAAAACAATGCCTTCTATGTTTTTTTAAGAGGAGAAAGTAAAGAGGCTTTACTGTGTTTTCTTCTAAATGGGCTCTGAAAATATTTAAATTTAACATAGAGTGGAAGCAATAAAGGGGTTTGAGTATTTTAGAGCTTACGTGTGGCTTTGTTTTCAATGTATTACAGCTCTTCTACATGTCAATTGTAGAGTATTTTCTCCTCAATCTATTCCAAGATAATAAAGAAATTTCATCTTTTAAGAGTTCTAAAGACAATAAACTATTTTTAATACATAAAACCAAAAGGGAAAGGTATCCTAGGCATGCTCCTGTTGGGTTATAGCATTTACTGTGCTGGAGCATTAATACAAACTGCAGAACAATAATATTAATAACATTAATAATAATATAGATAAATATAAAATATAGATATAAAAGTTGCTTTATCATACATAAACGCAATTTGCCGTGCTGGTGGCTTTTAAACACGATATTTTTTTTATTTAGTGTCGAAATACAGAGAAGGGATGGAGTAAATTCAGAGGGCTCCCGTGGACGTAGGCTTAAATAAAAAAAACTATCTTCAGGAAACATGTTAACTGGTGTCTAATACATCTGTCTTTTCCAAGTCGATAATGCAAGTCAAACTGGTTTTGTAATGTAGCGGGAATGCCGCGGGGGAATGCAGTTTTGCCACTTCGGGGTCTCCAAAAGACATATTTTAACAAAGTCAAAATATGGATTGAGGTGGGGTACATTCGTCATGATTCATGTGCCAGAGCTTCATTTAAGCAGTAACCTGCAAAGCAATGTCTCCTGTAAATTTTCCGAGAGAAACAAATTAGAAACATATAAAACAAAATTAATAGTGTTTTACCGATACCGAAATGTATTTTGCCCGTATATAGCATAGACTACGGTGTGGCAGACACACCAACAAAAGCGATACGAGAAGCTGATGGAAGCTATTGTGTTGAGATTATGTTATCTTGAATGACATACCATTGATCGCTTTATTGTTCGATTCGTGAGTGTGACTGTGACATAGAGGTTGTTTTGGTCTCGTTTTAGCGCAATATCACGTCATACATTTTGACATATTTCTAAGCAAATTAAGACACTAATACTGTCATGAAGCATATCAATGTTTTCGCTAATACAGTGTATATTCTCTTTCATGTAGAATGTCGACATTTTCATGTAGAATGTTGACATTTTGTATCAATTGCTGTTATATATAAAACAGTTCAGGATTCTTGAAAAAATATTGTTTTAAATTATAATTTGCATAATTTATGTAAATTAGGTAATAATAAACAAGGATATCCCAATTATTTCATGACAATTTTCTTCCCTGTCTTACCCTAAGTCTTCATTTCCAATTTTAGGGCAGTTCTGGTGAAATATATATTCTGAATTACTTGTTTTTACTATATCGACATAATATGCAAATTTATGCAAATTACTTTCTCTTTGGATGAATCTTTTTCTTTTGACTCAAGAAACATTTGTACCAAGTGGGACATTTGTACTCAAAAATGCAGCATTCACCACTTTTTTTTGCAGTTAACAAGTCTACTAAAGGCACAGGTCAAATTCGAATCTGAGTCTAATTTGAATAAGCTCAAATGTCAATGAACTTTCCATGTATGGCACAATTGTATTGTACACCCAATAACTTTCTATAGCTTCGATGTGGGATCACCAAATTCATACCAGAGGTCCATCTCCTGAAGGCACAGGTCAAGTTCGAATATGAGTCGAATTTGAATATGGTCAAAGGTCAATGAACTTTCCATGACTGGCACTGTGCTATGTTGTACACACAAAAACTTTCTTTATCTTCGAGTTGGGATCACCAAATTCATACCAGAGGTCCATCTCCTGAAGGCACAGCTCAAGTTCGAATATGAGTCAAATTTGAATAAGGTCAAAGGTCAATGAACTTTCCATGACTGGCACTGTGCTGTGTTGTTCACCCAATAACTTTCTATAGCTTTGAGGTGAGATCGCCAAATTCATAACAGAGGTCCATCTCTTTAAGGTGCAGGTCACATTCGAATGTGAGTTGAATTTGATTAAGGTCAAAGGTCAATGAACTTTCCATGACTGGCACTGTGCTGTGTTGTACACATAATAACTTTTTATATCTTCGAGGTAGGATTGCCAAGAAGTCCATCTCTTGAAGGTGCAGGTCAAGTTCGAATGTGAGTTGAATTTGATTAAGGTCAAAGGTCAATGAACTTTCCATGACTGGCACTATGCTGTGTTGTACACACAATAAATTTCTTTAGCTTCGAAACAGGTATTAAAGATATCTGACTGGTACTCTATGTTCAGATGCTTTTTGCATCTGTTTGTTCCACTAATGGCATGACCTTATCTGTTTGTTCCACTAATGACATGACCTATAGTTTTGACATGCAGTCACTTCATGACTGCAATATGCAGGCGAGACAACGCTTGGCGTTTGCCTTGTTAGAACAATGGAATTATATTTTTAACTTTAATTTGACACAAGCGATGTACTCTGAGAATTGGATGTACATTTATTTTGTCTTTTTTGTGAGCACTATGATCACACTTTTTGGCCTCAGCTGGTGCTTTACAAAACTTTCTTAGTTTTATTTCATGACTATCATCTCATTCTTGGGAGAACTAAAGAACTGTTCTTCACAAGACTAACTTCAAAATTTGCTCATTGATGAAAGTGTTAATGACAGTATTCTGAATAGATTTTGGGGTCACAAATTTAAAAGTCACAGAGGTCATTACATGTGTATACACTGAAACATCTTGTTCTTAGGATAATCAAAGAACTGTTTGAGAGATCAACTTCAAGCATGGCTCATCTCTGCATATAAGAGTCATGATGATATAATATTAGATTTAGGGGATCACAGAAGTTGTTTGAAAATTTCGAAGTAATTTTTTTTTATTCCTTATATAGCAATGACAAAGGCATAAAAATCAACTGGGAGTAAATGTAGATTAAAATCCATCTGCTAGTGAGTTCCCAAAATGAAAGATTTATTTTATTAAAAGTTACCCATGTGCCTCCATAATGATTTTCTGTTACAAATATGAAACAGGGGGTTGCATTTTAATCTGGTTGTGCTTGTTTTTTTCTTGTTATTTCAACAGTCCTGTCCTTTATCATGGTGGTTTTAATCCATCTAGTAGCTCAAGTCATAGTGTGGATCATCTACTTTGTTTCTGTCATCGGTTCTATCGGTAAGTTTAAAGGAAAATTAAACCCTTGAGCAATAATAATAATAGAAGGGATTTGTAATGCGCTAAATCCACTCACCAGAGTGCCCTAGGCACAGTGAAAGAAAGAAAGAACTAGAATAGTACAAATATAATAATAATAGATTCAGGAACAATAAAGAGTAGGAAGCATTGAATAGACGCATCTTACGAAGCCCGTACCCCCCATGTCTTTACAGATTTGGGAACAACTTGGAACCATATTTGGATGAATGTACTTGTAGGGACCTGACAGAAGTGTATTTGTTAATAAGCAGAACCATTAATTTCCTGGAATACTTTAACCAATGTAGAGATTTCAGAATGGATGTGATATGAACATGTTTTTTAGCTCATCGGGACCGAAGGGCAAGATGAGCTTATGCTGTGGCGTGGCATTCGTCGTCTGTCGTCCGTCCACAATTTCAAAATGCTACTTCTTCGCCAATTCAAGTCTGATTTCAATTCTGTTTGCTTTATATGATAGCACTAGGTGGGGGATTCAAAACTTCTATACAGATTTTGAAATTCATTAAATATGGTAATTTATGCGCATTTTTCAAAATTCACAAAAAATGCTTCTTTATTTGTTGACCGATTTTGAATTTTTTGCTTCCATCTGGAAGATCTTCATGAGGTTCACCAAACTTCTACACAGAATTTTGAAATTTTGACCAGAACAATTTTTATGCTAATTTATGCGAAATTAATTTATGCAAATTTTGAAAAATTCACATAAAATGCTTCTTGTTGATTTGTTGACCGAATTTGATTTTTTTTCTTCCGTCTGGTAGAGCTTCATGAGGTTCACCAATCTTCTACACAGAATTTTGAAAATTTGACTAGAACAATTTTTATGTTAATTTATGCGAAATTAATTCATGCATGTTTTGAAAAATTCACATAGAATGCTTCTTTTTCTTTATTTGTGGAACAATTTTTTTTTCTGCAACCTGTAGAGCTTCATGAGGTTCACCAATCTTCTACACAGAATTTTGAAATTTTGATTAGAACAATTTTTATGCTAATTTATGCATATTTTTAAAAATTCACATAAACTGCTTTTTCTTCTTTAATTGTTGACCGATTTTGATTTTTTTTTCTTCCATCTGGAAGAGCTTCATGAGGTTCAACAATCTTGAAATTTTGATTAGAACAATTTTTATGCTAATTTATGCATATTTTTAAAAATTCACATAAACTGCTTTTTCTTCTTTAATTGTTGACCGATTTTTACTTTTTATCTTCTTCCATTTTGTAGAACTTTATGAGGTTCACCAAACTTCTACACAGAATGACAAAGAAATGTTTTTTCTTCATTTGTTCATCAGTTTTAATTTTGTTTGCTGTATATAATAGCTCGAGGTGGTGATACAAAATTTCAACATAGAATTTTGAAACTCATTAAATATGCTAATTTATTCATATATTTTCAAAACTCACAAAAATTACCTATTTATTTGTTGATTGACTTTGGTTGTTTTTGTTCCATCTGAGAGCTACATTAGGTTCACCAAGGTTCTACACAGAGTTAAGAAACTTTGACTAGATAATTATTAATACTTAATTCATATGAAATTTATTCATAGATCACAAAAAATGCTTCTATGTCATTTCTTCATCAATTTCAATTCTATATCCTCAATTTATGTCACCAATATAATTCACTACAGTGTCAACTCGGCTGAAATTAAAATTGTGTTAAATTTTGTTGTGAGATGCCGGATGAGCTCCACATCATTGATGTGCTAGTTGTTCCATCTGAGAGCTGCATTAGGTTCACCAAGGTTCTACACAGAGTTTAGAAATTTTGACTAGAAAGTTATTTATGCTTAATTTATATGAAATTTATTCATAGATCACAAAAAATGCTATGTCATTTCTTCATCAATTTCAATTCTTTAACCTCAATTTATGTCACCAATATAATTCACTACAGTGTCAACTGGGCTGAAATTAAAATTGTGTTAAATTTCGTTGTGAGATGCCGGACGAGCTCCACATCATCGATGTGCTAGTTTTTTATATACATGTAGGTGCTGCAGTGTACTAGAGCTTTTGGAATTTAGAGAACTGGGTTTTGGGTAAATTGTAAAGCAAGGAATTCCCGAAATCAAGTCGTGAAGAAATCATTTGGATATTTGACTTCGGTTCTCAGACTTCAGAATTCTTTTTCTGAACTTTGGTTTGGTTTGGGGTTTGGCAGTGTATGACTTAATAAATTACAAAAACACAGAAAAAAGAAAGATCAATAGCCCTGAACCACATTCTGACACATTCTTGAAACTAAAAAGAATGGACTTAAAAATTGTTGCATTATTTTTTTTTTCTTTAAAAAATAGTAAAATTCCTATCTATAATCATTTCAAATTAAATAAAATTACCAAAGAATAAAAAAGAAAATGAGAGAATGAGGATAGAAAGAACAGAATATTTTTTAGATGATTATTTCATGTACATTGTGATCGATTACAATGTCATAACAAACACAGCTACCCCGATCAGAGAGTGTGATCGATTACGATGTCATAACAAACACAGCTACCCCGATCAGAGAGTGTGATCGATTACGATGTCATAACAAACACAGCTACCCCGATCGGAGAGTGTGATCGATTACGATGTCATAACAAACACAGCTACCCCGATCAGAGAGTGTGATCGAGACGATTACAATGTCATAATAAACACAGCTACCGCAATCAGAGACTTTGATCGATTACAATGTCATAACAAACACAGCTACCCCGATCGGAGAGTGTGATCGAGACGATTACAATGTCATAATAAACACAGCTACCGCAATCAGAGACTTTGATCGATTACAATGTCATAACAAACACAGCTACCCCGATCGGAGAGTGTGATCGAGACAATTACAATGTCATAATAAACACAGCTACCCCGATCAGAGAGTGTGATCGATTACAATGTCATAACAAACACAGCTACCCCGATCGGAGAGTGTGATCGAGACGATTACAATGTCATAATAAACACAGCTACCCCCATCAGAGAGTGTGATCGATTACAATGTCATAGCAAACACAGCTACCCCGATCGGAGAGTGTGATCGATTACGATGTCATAACAAACACAGCTACCCCGATCGGAGAGTGTGATCGAGACGATTACAATGTCATAATAAACACAGCTACCCCGATCGGAGAGTGTGATCGATTACAATGTCATAGCAAACACAGCTACCCCGATCAGAGAGTGTGATCGATTACAATGTCATAACAAACACAGCTACCCCGATCGGAGAGTGTGATCGATTACAATGTCATAGCAAACACAGCTACCCCGATCGGAGAGTGTGATCGATTACAATGTCATAGCAAACACAGCTACCCCGATCGGAGAGTGTGATCGATTACAATGTCATAACAAACACAGCTACCCCGATCGGAGAGTGTGATCGAGACGATTACAATGTCATAATAAACACAGCTACCCCGATCAGAGAGTGTGATCGATTACAATGTCATAGCAAACACAGCTACCCCGATCGGAGAGAGTGTGATCGATTGCAATGTCATAACAAACACAGCTACCCCGATCGGAGAGTGTGATCGATTACAATATCATAACAAACACAGCTACCCCGATCGGAGAGTGTGATCGATTACGATGTCATAACAAACACAGCTACCCCGATCAGAGAGTGTGATCGAGACGATTACAATGTCATAATAAACACAGCTACCGCAATCAGAGACTTTGATCGATTACAATGTCATAACAAACACAGCTACCCCGATCGGAGAGTGTGATCGAGACGATTACAATGTCATAATAAACACAGCTACCGCAATCAGAGACTTTGATCGATTACAATGTCATAACAAACACAGCTACCCCGATCGGAGAGTGTGATCGAGACGATTACAATGTCATAACAAACACAGCTACCCCGATCAGAGAGTGTGATCGATTACAATGTCATAGCAAACACAGCTACCCCGATCGGAGAGTGTGATCGATTACAATGTCATAACAAACACAGCTACCCCGATCGGAGAGTGTGATCGATTACAATGTCATATCAAACACAGCTACCCCGATCGGAGATTGTGATCAATACGATTACAATGTCAAAACAAACACAGCTACCCCGATCAGAGAGTGTGATCGATTACAATGTCATCACAAACACAGCTACCCCGATCGGAGAGTGTGATCGAGACGATTACAATGTCATAATAAACACAGCTACCCCGATCAGAGAGTGTGATCGATTACAATGTCATAGCAAACACAGCTACCCCGATCGGAGAGTGTGATCGATTACAATGTCATAACAAACACAGCTACCCCGATCGGAGAGTGTGATCGATTACAATGTCATATCAAACACAGCTACCCCGATCGGAGATTGTGATCAATACGATTACAATGTCAAAACAAACACAGCTACCCCGATCAGAGAGTGTGATCGATTACAATGTCATCACAAACACAGCTACCCCGATCGGAGAGTGTGATCGATTACAATGTCATAACAAACACAGCTACCCCGATCGGAGATTGTGATCGAGACGATTACAATGTCATAACAAACACAGCTACCCCGATCAGAGATTGTGATCGATTACAATGTCATAACAAACACAGCTACCTCGATATGAGATTGTGATCGATTACAATGTCATAACAAACACAACTCAACCGCTATTATACTGGTAAAATTCATATTCCCCAAAATATGAAATGTTTTCCAAAGTCTATATTTTTTTAAAGTGGTTCAATCTGGTCAATTAATTCCTCTAAATTAATTATCAGTCCATTCTTGGTCCTGAAAGAATGATGCTTAGTGACTTCAAACACATTTCCAACACAAAATGATTACATTGGACTGTACTTCGTATTTTAGTGTTGTAAAAGCACCTGGCAACGATCATTCAAGACCGAACTCATAAATTTTCGTTTTATTTTCAGTAATTGATGAGATTAAACCACTTTTTACATGCCCATCCTACGTAACGTATTATGGTATCACGCTCACTGTCCGTTCTTCTGTCTGTCCGTTAACTTTTCCTTGTAAACGCGATAAATTCAGTTTAGCTTTATATACTAAGCTTAATAAATTTGGTGTGTATGATACTAGCATGGCTCCCAGGAAGCCTATTGATTTTGAGGTGAAAAGGTCAAGGTCACAGTGACATGCATTAATCTTACCCTTCTGCAGTCTTTGTGAACGTGATAACTTCAGTTTTACTTAATCTAAGCTCATATAATTTGGTGTGTATGATACTACATTTGTAGCATGGATCCCAGGAAGCCTATTGATTTTGAGGTAAAAAGGTCACAGTGACGTGTTTTCATCTTACCCTTCTTCAGTCCTTGTAAATGCAATAACTTCAGTTTAACTTAACCTACATGTAGGGCCTTATTATTTGGTGTGGATGATACTAGCATGGATCCCAGGAAGCCTATAGATTTTCAGGTCAAAGGTCAAGTCGCCCCCTTTCACTTTTCTTCCTTGACCAATAACTCCATTTTCCATGTAACAGACGGGCGTGTTATGTGCTCGCCCTAGCGACACTAATGCTTAAGCCTTTTTGAGCAATTTTGGGTCTATCATGCGCTTACAAAATTTTGCATAATATTGGAACCCTGTACTTCGGTGTCACAAATTTGGTCTCAAGAGATGCACAAGACTTGAAAGAAAAAAGTCACCACTTGGCACGGTGAAAAATACATGAAAAAAGAGAAGTGACAAAATTTTTTGAATGTTCAATTAAAAAAAATTCAGCATTTATTTCCAAAAATAAAAGCATTGATACATTTTCAAAAATTTGAACAATACTTTGGAGGTAAGCAGAGCTTGTGATGAGTGTACCGTGACGTACACTAGTAGACTTTAAAGACATCATACATGAGAAAAATTATCCATACAAAGTACATTACATAACAAACATAACAAATAAAACTAGAATTTAATTCGTCATGCGGACGAATTAGGTGGTCTGTCATGATTTGTCATTCAGTGCCGTCTGATGTATGAAATAAATCATTTAGATATCATTGATAATCTTGATCGTAGACATCCTAAGAATAAGTTTTGACCATAACTAAATGTGATTATTGATGTGGTGATGACAATCGTCAGACATACATCTTCAAACAGATACATACAAGATAGATGATTATACCTCACGGATCAACACGGCAATGCCGGCATGATCCGGGGAGGTCCGGGATAGTTTTGCCCCAGATGACTGTGAACACGGCATCAACACGGCAGCTTCACACGGATCTACACGGATCATGCCGGCAGAGCACGTCGTCAACACGGACCAATACGTCAGCAACACGGACCACCACGTCAGCAACACGGACCTACACGTCAGCAATACGGACGAACACGTCAAATGCGTTATCCATTGAGCTAGCATATTCCCCATAGAGATTACACGTAAGCAAATTTGAGAATTTTGCAAGCGAAATACGGGCATGATCCCGGCATCTGATCAAAAAATGGAGGGCATATTTTCGAAAGCTTAGAATCTCAGCTACAACATACTAAAAGCTCAGGGAAAACTGACAAGAAACAATGGAGATATAGCTCACGAAATAGACCAATGTCGAATCTAGTTTTGAGAAAAGGTCATGTCCCATAGAGATTACACGCAAAATACATGTGATATGAAAAAAAGTAATTATAATCTGTTTTATCTTGCTAAATTTAAACTTTTATACCTTTAAATTATCATAAAGGATCATGTAAGAAGTGGCAAAAAGAAAAAAAAAAGTGAAAAAAAAAATTCATTTTGTTCACCCCAGGACTCGAACCCGCGCCCTTTAAGAAGCAGTCAAAGCCACGATATTCCCCATAGAGAATACACGTAAGCAATTTTGAGAATTATAAGTCCAATTTTGCAAGTGAAATACGGGCATGATCTCGGCATCTGATCAAAAAATGAAGGGCACACTTGCGAAAGCTTAGAATCTCAGCTACAACATACTAAAATCTCAGGGAAAGCTGACAAGAAAAAATGGAGATATGGCTCACGAAATAGAGGAATGTCGAATCTGGTTTTGAGAAAAAGTCATGTCCCATAGAGATTACACGCAAAATGAGGAAAAATGACATGCCTCTTTTCATCGCTGTTTTACGCAATGATACATTTCTCAAAACGAATATTCATGTTAACTAAGGAGAAAGAGTACATTCTAGACTACAACATATCGAAATCTGGGCGAAAAACGATATATATTCGAGAAGTTACAACCAAATTTGCATAAATTTGATGACGTCATTTTTGAAAAAATGAAATTTTTAGTTTAGGCGCCATTTTGATGACGTCACGATATAATTTAGGGACATTGATGACATGAAATCAAATCTACAACTCATACTCTATCGATATATGAAAAAAAAATTGGGGGTCAATGGACTATTTAAAGAGCTACAGTGAATTTTCAATAGGCATGTTTTTGCCCATATATGGCCTATAGTGAGAGCTCGCGCGCACACGTGCAGCAGACTTTAACGGGTGTTAATTTCGTCGTTAATGGTCGTAGAGAGCTAAATTCGGTATCAAATTGCTCAGAATTATATTATCAATGCAATGATGTAAAAAAAACGGTGTTTCTGAGTTTCGTTAAGGTGTAACGCGCGGAAACGCGCGCGCATACGTGCGCGCGCGCAAATTTTTCAAATGCTTTAAATGACCTGAAACGTACTCTCGTTTGGTAAAAAAGTGATTTTGAGCATTTTTAAATTTTGACGCGCGCGTCGTGACCTTCAGGTGAACTTTGATGACATGATTTGATGACCCTTGACCTGAACATAGTGTGATGTTAATTTGATTGATTTTTGATAATTGATGATGGAGATATGATTGATAATGTGATTTTACAAAATGGCGCCTAGATGACGTCATCATGACCTGATGACCTTGAAAAGCTTCACTGCACGTGTCCATGACAGATCCTATAAATGACATGAAATTCAATGAAATTGATCAAGTCGATTTTGAGATAACTTGGCGACAAAAAAATCGTTAAAAATAAATAAATAAAAATAAGAAAATTCTGACGAAATTAAGAGGTGATCTGTCATAAATGACAGACCACCTAATTAAAAAAGGGTCAAGCGGTCAGGGTTAAAGAGACGATGAATCAATAAGTTTGAATAATATGAAATAGATTTGTCTAGTTCGGAAAGGGCACACAATAAAAGACAACAGAGGTGCAAAGCTGGCACCTCCTTATTAAATAATGGCCAGCCATGATCAATAAGAATATTCAGAGATGTCATTCCAGCAAGGCCATGTCCTTCCCATTTTGGGCTTTTTCAGGTTATATATTGTACAGCTCATATGGGGCATTAATGCTCTAATTTTATTGTCTCACCTGCGAAGCAAAGTGAGACTATAGGCGCCGCTTTTCCGACGGCGGCGGCGGCGTCAACATCAAATCTTAACCTGAGGTTAAGTTTTTGAAATGACATCATAACTTAGAAAATATATGGACCTAGTTAATAAAACTTGGCCATAAGGTTAATCAAGTATTACTGAATATCCTAATAGAGTTTCATGTCACATGACCAAGGTCAAAGGTCATTTAGGGTCAATGAACTTAGACCATGTTGGAGGATTCAACATCGAAATCTTAACCTGAGGTTAAGTTTTTAAAATGTCATCATAACTTAGAAAATATATGGACCTAGTTCATGAAACTTGGATATAAGGTTAATCAAGTATCACTGAACATCCTGCCTGAGTTTCACGTCACATGACCAAGGTCAAAGGTCATTTAGGGTCAATGAACTTTGGCCGAATTGGGGATATCTGTTGAATTCCCATCATTACTTTGAAAGTTTATGGATCTGATTCATGAAACTTAGACATAATAGTAATCAAGCATCACTGAAAATTTTGTGCAAGTTTCAGGTCTCATGATTAAGGTCAAAGGTCATTTAGGGTCAATGAACTTTGGCCGAATCAGGGGTATCTGTTGAATTACCATCATAACTTTGAAAGTTTATTGGTCTAGTTCGTTAAACTTGGACATTAGAGTAATCAAGTATCACTGAACATCCTGTGCGCGTTTCAGGTCACATGACCAAGGTCAAAGGCCAATGAACTTCGGCCGAATTGGGTGTATCTGTTGAATAACCATCATTTATTGGTCTAGTTCATAAAAAGTGGACATAAGAGTAACCATGTATCACTGAACATCTTGTGCGAGTTAGAGTAGTATTCAAAGTCAGCACTGCTGCTATATTGACCTGCGTGATGCAGGTGAGACGGCCAGAGGCATTCCACTTGTTTTTTGTCCCAGTGAATATGACTAACTGGCATCCTTGATTATCATTTTGAATATCATTGACTTTCATATTATCCTTTTGAATTTGTTTATTTCACTGTTTCCATAGCTGGTACTGCTGTTCTGTGGTGGACTTATGTAATGAAGAAGAAAGCTTTGGATGCAGTAGAGCCTGCAATGCAGCTTGATGCAGATGTGCGAAATGTGAAGGCTTTTCTTGGTTTCTCTATTGCTGCTACTGTATTCACTGTAAGTCACATGACATACTCTCATCTAATCATATCATACCAGTTCCATGGTTTCCTGGGATAGTCATACATGACCCCCAGCCCCAAAGTGAAATTTCAAATTTTTATTACATTAAGTTTGAAAAGCAGATCCTTAACCTAAGATTGATGTATAGTGTGAGCAACAATAAACCACATAAGTCCTTGATCGAATGCAGAAGAAATTCAGTAAGATATATCCAGTGGATTAGTCTTCTGACTTTGAAACAGAGGGTCGTGGGTTCGAATCCCAGCCATGGCGTAATTTCCTTCAGCAAGAAATTCATCCACATTGTGCTGCACTCTACCCAGGTGAGATGAATGGGAACCTGTCAGGAATTTATTCCTTGGATTGAAATGCCACTGCGCTGTAAGTCTGCGGGGCTAAAGCCAGGGTAATAATATCCAAGTCCTTTGGAAGCGCATAGTGACGTTATGACATAATGTGAAATGCGCTATACAAGAACTGCGTTATTATTATTATTAAGAATAAGGTGACAACAATATAAGGATTATGGGGTTCAATCAAGCATTTGATGAGCAAACTGAGCAATCACAGATATTAATTATAGGGTTCACTCAAGCATTAGATGAGCAAACTGAGCAATCTCAGATATTAATTATGGGGTTCACTCAAGCATTAGATGAGCAAACTGAGCAATCTCAGATATTAATTATGGGGTTCACTCAAGCATTAGATGAGCAAACTGAGCAATCTCAGATATTGATTATGGGGTTCACTCAAGCATTAGATGAGCAAACTGAGCAATCTCAGATATTAATTATGGGGTTCACTCAAGCATTAGATGAGTAAACTGAGCAATCTCAGATATTGATGATGGGGTTCACTCAAGCATTAGATGAGCAAACTGAGCAATCTCAGATATTAATTATGGGGTTTACTCAAGCATTAAATGAGCAAACTGAGCAATCTCAGATATTGATTATGGGGTTCACTCAAGCATGAGATGAGCAAACTGAGCAATCTCAGATATTGATTATGGGGTTCACTCAAGCATTAGATGAGCAAACTGAGCAATCTCAGATATTAATTATGGGGTTCTCTCAAGCATGAGATGAGCAAACTGAGCAATCTCAGATATTAATTATGGGGTTCACTCAAGCATTAGATGAGCAAACTGAGCAATCTCAGATATTAATTATGGGGTTCACTCAAGCATTAGATGAGCAAACTGTGCAATCTTAGATATTAATTATGGGGTTCACTCAAGCATTAGATGAGCAAACTGAGCAATCTCAGATATTAATTATGGGGTTCACTCAAGCATTAGATGAGCAAACTGAGCAATCTCAGATATTAATTATGGGGTTTACTCAAGCATTAGATGAGCAAACTGAGCAATCACAGATATTAATTATGGGGTTCACTCAAGCATTAGATGAGCAAACTGAGCAATCTCAGATATTGATTATGGGGTTCACTTAAGCATTAGTTGAGCAAACTGAGCAATCTCAGATATTGATTATGGGGTTCACTCAAGCATTAGATGAGCAAACTGAGCAATCTCAGATATTGATTATGGGGTTCACTCAAGCATGAGATGAGCAAACTGAGCAATCTCAGATATTGATTATGGGTTCACTCAAGCATTAGTTGAGCAAACTAGGAAATCTCAGATATTGATTATGTGTTCACTCAAGCATTAGATGAGCAAACTGAGCAATCTCAGATATTGATTATGGGGTTTACTCAAGCATTAGATGAGCAAACTGAGCAATCTCAGATATTAATTATGGGGTTTACTCAAGCATTAGATGAGCAAACTGAGCAATCACAGATATTAATTATGGGGTTCACTCAAGCATTAGATGAGCAAACTGAGCAATCTCAGATATTGATTATGGGGTTCACTTAAGCATTAGTTGAGCAAACTGAGCAATCTCAGATATTGATTATGGGGTTCACTCAAGCATTAGATGAGCAAACTGAGCAATCTCAGATATTGATTATGGGGTTCACTCAAGCATGAGATGAGCAAACTGAGCAATCTCAGATATTGATTATGGGTTCACTCAAGCATTAGTTGAGCAAACTAGGAAATCTCAGATATTGATTATGTGTTCACTCAAGCATTAGATGAGCAAACTGAGCAATCTCAGATATTGATTATGGGGTTTACTCAAGCATTAGATGAGCAAACTGAGCAATCTCAGATATTAATTATGGGGTTCACTCAAGCATTAGATGAGCAAACTGAGCAATCTCAGATATTGATTATGGGGTTCACTCAAGCATTAGATGAGCAAACTGAGCAATCTCAGATATTGATTATGGGGTTCACTCAAGCATTAGTTGAGCAAACTGAGCAATCTCAGATATTAATTATGGGGTTCACTCAAGCATTAGATGAGCAAACTGAGCAATCACAGATATTAATTATGGGGTTCACTCAAGCATTAGTTGAGCAAACTGAGCAATCTCAGATATTGATTATGGGGTTCACTCAAGCATTAGATGAGCAAACTGGGTAATCTCAGATTTGGATTATGGGGTTATCTCAAGCATTAGATGAGCAATCTGAGCAATCTCAGATATTGATTATGGGGTTCACTCAAGCATTAGATGAGCAAACTGGGTAATCTCAGATTTGGATTATGGGGTTATCTCAAGCATTAGAAGTGCAAACTGAGCAATCTTGGTCCATGCAAATCTGGAGAAAATGATGTCAAAGAAACTCTTGTATATTGTGTTTTATTTATCAGTGTAGAAGCCTCATGGTGCATCATGTATTTTTCTATGGGCATATGTTTGTCTTTGCCATCTTAAGGAGGAATGTTAGGTATTACATGAAGCCTATGCACTGACTCATTCTTCGCATTAGGATCCTACAAATTATTTATTTAATTTTTCAAATTTATTTTAAACTTTTTGAACAATATGAAGGTGAAAATCTTTCAAATAAACTGAGGAAGATGGCCATAGCCATACAGGAGTGGTACGGATGATGCAAGAACATCTTTGCTTTTAATATAAAGGGATACTCTGGGCTGAAATAATATGGTGTGAACAGATAAAGAAAAATCAGATTAACAAAACACTGAAAATTTGATCAAGTTCCTACAAGGAATGACAAAGTTATTA
Organism: Lytechinus variegatus; assembly: GCF_018143015.1. Lineage (NCBI taxonomy): Eukaryota > Metazoa > Echinodermata > Echinoidea > Temnopleuroida > Toxopneustidae > Lytechinus > Lytechinus variegatus. Next base: position 283,049 of record NC_054744.1, on the reverse strand, counting down.
TAACTTACTTCAGTGAAACAGTTCTATACATGTCTTCATGAATGTTCAATGAGTATATTGATGGTGTCATATCCCCTCTTGTATGTATTTTATTATATGATATTATGTTTATCAAATTTTGCCCTCCAAGAATTGAAAATAATTGGGTATGTGATACATGTACATCTATGAAATCAATCTTATGATTAATTGCAAAGCTTAGAATTTATAGTAATTCTTGTGAATCCAAAGACAGAAAAATTTGGAACGGAAATGTGCAAACCCAAGAAATAAGAGAAGTTGACTTTGAGTGCTGATTATGACAATATTTATTACTTGAAGCCATTCAAAAAATTGATCAATTAGGTATGACCCTTTTTTATTTGCCTCTCAATCAAATGATTTTTCTCCTGCAATTATTGATATCCTTTTAGAATTCATATCAACCAAACAACTTTCCTCACTGAAGTATGCACTTCATTGACATGTTTATTTTTTAATGTTCTGAAATGGGATGCAATTTTGAGTGTCATATATTTTGTGTATTTTGTTTGTTTTTGTATTTGTTTTGTATTTTTAAAATCATTTTAGATCTTTTGGGGCACTGGTATATGTATACACTCTCCCTGTCATTCATTGCATGTAATAATATACATTTTGTCTATTAAAAGCTTTGTGTAAATGGGGCCCTTTAAAGGGCAAGTCCACCCCAACATAAAAATTACGGTATTTGAATTAAAAGAGAAAATAAAATGAGCATAAAACTGACGATATCATCAAAATCGAATATAAATAAAGAAAGTGAGGATGTTTTAAAGTTTTGCTTAATTTCACAAAATAGTTTGATGTTGTTTGAAGGTTTGCATGGTGGCATGTACAATTGCTGATGTGGTTTACGGTACACCATGTGGAGTGTTATAGAAACAGTGGATAGAAGAAGAGAAGAAGTGGATAGGCGAGAAAGTGGAGATTTGAGAATAGAGTATTCTTTCTTGAAAATAGTCCTGAAAAGGACTGTAAACCAGAAGGAATGTTGAGTGAGAACAGCTTGAGTAGTAGAGCTGATGAGGAGATGCTGGCTTGAGTCGGCGAGTAGAGATGATGAGTAGTAGAGAGACTCGACGTTTCGGACAGGTTGACTGTCCGTCTTCAGGAGTGAGTGTTCGCTCGGCGTGCGGCGGTACTTGTGGCGTGCGTGCGGACGTGGGGGAAAGCTCTAGGCCGGCAGTCACGGCGGGCTGATGTCGTAGGTGGCGCTCTGTGCTTGGGTCGGCGGTTTTGGCGGGAAACGAGTGGGCGTCATATGCGGACGCCCACGCGGTGAGTAGACAGCGGCGTGTGTGTGTGTTGGCGGTGTGTACATCAATGGTGGCGTTCTGTGCGTGTTGGTCGGCGGACTCGTCGGGTAAGCTTCGGCGGGAGTGAATGGGTGGCCTGGTGTACGGACTGCCGACCCACGCACAGAGCACCACCTACGACGTCAGCCCGCCGTGACCGCCGGACTAGAGCTTTCCCCCACGTCCGCACGCACGCCACAAGTACCGCCGCACGCCGAGCGAACACTCACTCCTGAAGACGGACGGTCAACCTGTCCGAAACGCACAGAACGCCACCATTGATGTACACACCGCCAACACACACACACGCCGCCGTCTACTCACCGCGTCCGCATACGACGCCCACTCGTTTCCCGCCAAAACCGCCGACCCAAGCACAGAGCGCCACCTACGACATCAGCCCGCCGTGACTGCCGGCCTAGAGCTTTCCCCCACGTCCGCACGCACGCCACAAGTACCGCCGCACGCCGAGCGAACACTCACTCCTGAAGACGGACAGTCAACCTGTCCGAAACGTCGAGTCTCTCTACTACTCATCATCTCTACTCGCCGACTCAAGCCAGCATCTCCTCATCAGCTCTACTACTCAAGCTGTTCTCACTCAACATTCCTTCTGGTTTACAGTCCTTTTCAGGACTATTTTCAAGAAAGAATACTCTATTCTCAAATCTCCACTTTCTCGCCTATCCACTTCTCTTCTTCTATCCACTGTTTCTATAACACTCCACATGGTGTACCGTAAACCACATCAGCAACAAAATAGTTTATATTCATCCTGGTTGGTATGCAAATGAGGAAAGTTGTGATGTCACCCATTTACTATTTTTGTTTTTTGTGAATGAAAAATTAAATATCTTGATTTGAGTTTAATATCATTGACTCTCATATTCATATAGCACTGTGTTGTACTATACTATTTTGTGAAAAAAAAGCAAACTTTAAAGTTATAGTGCATGATTTGTTAATTTCAGACAAGGGCAGTGAATCAATTTTAAAGATATTATATTCATTAAGTATCATTATCAATGCTCTACTTAATCACTCAATAGAAATTTGTATTATAACTCTTTGGTTTTCATGATATTTAGGGGTGAAATATATATCATTCTTTATTGGCGTTCCGAGAAAATGTTTCACGCTCCCTCTAGAAAATAAATTCATATACATGTAAGAACGCTGTTCGATTCATGCATATTCATTATGACATTGTGGATATTCATGAATATGTCATAGCGAAGATGCAGTGTCAACTAATCCCGTTTCAACAAAGTGCTACCCGTAAGATCCGAGAGTAGAGTGATGCGCCGATGGTTGCCGGCTTGCTTGCAATAGCTTGCTGCTGATACCACATGGTTGCTGTACATTACATTTACTACTGTACATGTAATTTCATATACGATAATTATTGTATTCATTTAGGACATTAGCTCTTACAGTGCATTGTCCTCCATATATAAATATAATAGCCTTGCGAAATTGTCGCAGGTCGGTCGGGGAGCTGAGGCCTATACTGAACTATAAACGGCCCCCTCAATTCATGTCGTTATCCATACAATACCCCCCCCTCCCCCTTTTCGGCGGTCACTAAAGGGAGGGGGGAGGAGAAATAACAAAGTCCTGATATTGTTTCATTTTTCAGATTATTTTCAGGGAGAGTTCTTCTACTATAACTCTGTTGCTCCACTCGCCAATTACAGAGTGGAATTTTTTTTTAAGTATTAAAAAAAAAATTAGAATTCCTGCAAACAGACGGCCGCCATCTCGCTAGAGCTGAGTATGACGGAAGGTAAAAAGTCAAAGGGCGAAGAGAAAAATTATTTTCAGGGAGGTCTTGTTGAATATAATAAAACAAAAAAGGAAGAGGAAAGTTGATAGGACACAAAGTATGGGGATGAAAGTAGGTGTACTTATACTAGAACCGAACGCAAGTTGATTATTTTTCAATCTCGGAAGATGACGAGTCCATAAGCTCGTGAAGCCCCCCAAGGTTGGGGGGGGCAGCCGGCCCTTGCTGAATCCGTCAGTGCGCATCTTGTTAATGATAATCCATGTACATATTGCTCAGAATGTTCAATTTCAGTACAAAATACAGAATTTGCGAAAAAAATTTAGCTCGTGCTCATATCATTAGGGTTTATAAGATACAAAGCTTAGAAGTAACTGATACGACTATAGATACCAACAAAAATTAGGTTTTAGCTGCCGATCGGGGAATATGTGGATGAAAATATTTTCTGGATCCGCCCCTGAATATTGTAAAAAAAAAAAACCAGGCCACGCGGTATTTGTCCTATTGTTATTAATACATAAAATGAGGCAGTAAATATTGACAAATTGAAAGAGGAAAAACATCTTTACAGGACACACAAAGCAATATAATGAAACATGGTGGCCAAGCTACTTCTATGCAAAATGATTTTTTTTCCTTTTGAAAAATGTAACATAGGCCTATTTTATTTAAACAATTAAGAAATTACAGCACATATTACAACTTGAGATAATAATGAACAAATCAAAATACAGAACCTGAAGGAAATGATAATAATTCAGTGAATTGGAAACAAAACAAATATATCTGTACATAAAATAAAACATAGGCCTTGAAGGTCTTGCTCAGATATCCCTGATGTACATGTAGGACCTATTCTCGGCGATTTGAAAAATAATGTGCATGAATAACATCACAATTGTTATGATGGTCATTTCAAGAAGCTCCTTGGTTGTTTTCAAGTTTTTTGTACATGGTCACTAGAACAAGTATTTGCATTTTGAGACCTCCAATACCTCCCTCATTATGTACACGTTTTCTAATAAATACCAGAAAAAAAGTAACCCAGAAAGAATCCCATGCTGGCTGCATGTACATAGGCAATTTATACAGACCGCGCCGTTCAAACCGTACCGCACGTGTTGCAGATCTATCTGGTCAATCGGCACTCAGAGGCGATAGATATGAATATTCCTGAGCTGGCATTGATATCATTTAGTCTCAAGGTTGCGCTTTTCATTTGTGATCTCTGCTGCAAGAAAATGCATCCAAATAAAGCTCACTTTGTAAGAGTTCCCATCTTTATATATTTTTGGAGAAACAGTTCTTTCTAGCCAATGCATTGTATGGACTCAGAACTTGTTTATCAATATTGTGGAAAGCAAAGAGTGAAATTTCTAAAAAAAAAAAAATTTCGAAATAAATCAATGTCACAATGTGAAATGTTTCCTGTTTAGCTGTATGGTAGTTTAGTTTTTCTCATTTTATTCCTATCCACCTTCTGTTAAGGTGGACTTGTCGTTTAAGGTACAATCTAGGTTTGTTCAGATATCAGTTTGGTATCCACAAATCGTACGACAGACTTGTCACAGTGTATTTACATTCTACTCAACCTTTTTACCATTCCCCCCAAAAAGGATTGTATGGATAAAAAATTTGATATTTCATTAATACAATATTTTAGAATTTGATGAGAAGCAAGGAAGAAGCGAAGAAAAAAGATTTAAAAACTTTTTTATAAAGTTTTTACCAATGACTGTACATGTAGAATGTCATGTTTCTACATGTACATGTATCTAGAACTTTTGATTTGTTAATGCATGTTCGTGAACAAATTTGGGTATTTGCTGTGTCCGCAGTTAGCACTAGGGTTTTTCACATCATATGTGAATGGGCAATTAAAACACCATGCATCTTGTTCCATCCATCCTGCTTCCATTCACATTAGGTCATATTGTTTCTCATCATCTTGGTGATGTGGAAACGGGTAGCTTTTACAGTGGAACTGTTTGGGCAGGCTGGCAAGGCCATCAGAGCCATGCCTTTCCTGCTGATCCAACCTTTCTGGACGTTCATCATTCTCATCATATTCTTTGTTTATGTCACCATCGTCTTCATTGCAATCTCGGCAACAGGTTAGGTTATTCATCTCATGAACATGCTTTTTTGATAGAGCTTGATGATGATGATGTAGATGATGATAGTTATAATGATGGTGATGATGATGATGATGATGATAATGGTGATGATGATAATTATAATGATGGTAATGATGATGATGATGGTGATGATGATGATGGTGATTATAATGATGGTGATGATCACTGATGATGATGATGATGGCCACTGATGATGATGATGATGGAGATCACTGATGATGATCACTGATGATGATGATGGTGATGATGATGATGATGGCCACTGATGATGATGATGATGATGATGATGATGATGGTGATGATGGTGATGATGATGATGATGGCCACTGATGATGATGATGATGATGATGATCACTGATGATGATGATGGTGATGATGATGATGATGGCCACTGATGATGATGATGATGATGATGATGATGATGATGGTGATGATGATGATGATTATAATGATGATGATGATGGTGATGATGATGATGATGATGATCACTGATGATGATGATGATGATGATGATCACTGATGATGATGATGATGATGATGATGATGATGATGATGATCACTGATGATGATGGTGATGATAATGATGATCACTGATGATGATGATGATGGTGATGATGATGATGATCACTGATGATGATGATGATGATGGTGATGATGATGATGATGGCCACTGATGATGATGATTATAATGATGATGATGATGGTGATGATGATGATGATGGCCACTGATGATGATGATGATGGAGATCACTGATGATGATGATGATGGTGATGATGATGATGATGGCCACTGATGATGATGATGATGATGATGATGATGATGGTGATGATAATGATGATCACTGATGATGATGATGATGGTGATGATGATCACTGATGATGATGATGATCACTGATGATGATGATGATGATGATGATCACTGATGATGATGATGATGATGATGATGATGATGATGATGATCACTGATGATGATGGTGATGATAATGATGATCACTGATGATGATGATGATGGTGATGATGATGATGATCACTGATGATGATGATGATGATGGTGATGATGATCACTGATGATGATGATGATGGTGATGATGATGATGATCACTGATGATGATGATGATGGTGATGATGATGATGATCACTGATGATGATGATGATGATGGTGATGATGATGATGATGATCACTGATGATGATGATGATGGAGATAAAGACCAGTTCGTAGTTACTTCATGGGCAATTTTGGTCAAATGGCCTGTCATTCCTTTCATTATGATAGGCAGATTTCAAAGAAAGATATGTAAGCCTGCCTTACATAGCATAAATGAAGAAATTGAATAGATCAAGTGACTAGAATATCACACCAATTAACAATCTAAGAAGGTGTTTGTTGCATTTTTACTTCGAATGAATTAGCATGTTATAATTACAACAGTGGACACATTGAAATTCAAAATATTAAAAGAATAATCAAGACATCAAAATTGGTGCTTATATCATTACATATTAAACCAGCATGTCACTTTAGTATTAATGACCTTCCTCTGACACAAATCTTCTGATCATGTGCAGAATGGAACTAGCTTATTGGCAGAAATGATATATAGCATAAACTATCTCCACTTTTCTATCAATTACTTCCACAGGCTATCCCCTAGTGACTGAACCTCATGGCTATGTGACCTACAACCCTCCACAGCCTGTACGCTATATGTGGTGGTACCATGCTATAGGGTTTATCTGGACAGCTGAATTCATTCTTGCCTGCCATCAGTTTGTCATTGCTGCATGCGTTGTTGACTGGTATTTCACAAGGTAAAACTTCTTTCACAATTTGTGCTTTTCATAATACCTGCATTCAACTTGCATCCTTCTTGTGATGTAACTTCTTATTAATTCTGAGAGATTGGTTGACAACCAACACTATGCATTAATCAACATGTTGATATTTCAAATTGATACAAACTTCATTTAAACAATACAGTTTTCATGGAATTTAATACTAATTTTATTTTTCTTCCCTGCACTGTGGATTCATTGTTAGGATTGAGTAACTTTACAAAAGCTTCATGAAACACCCACCTGGCGAGGTAGCTATCGATAATAGGGTTTCAGACACTCGGAAGCTTGTGTCGCCCTCCGTCCCTATTGAGAGAAGGTTTGATTGCGTGGATGTAAATCGCTTCTTTTGAACCTCAAAGTACTGCGGCCCCCTGTTCAGCTCTTGTACCTTGTTGATGTCCAGGTGATTCGATGTGAATGTGCTGCGATACTTCAGAAGAAATGGAGCTAGAGCGTTGATGTTCAAGGAATGTTCTGTGTCTACAATTCAAGATTCCTGACACAAACCCTTAGTTGTCTGTCCTTGACAAGGAATAAAAGAAATAGGACCAGGATATCCTCCATTTTGTCCATGGGAATGACTAAGTACTGTCCTTGATCTTATGAAAATCTCAAGGAAAAAAAAAAAATCAATGGTCATCATGGTACGCGTGTATACAACTAGTGATCATCATTTTCTACTCCCTCATTATCATCATGATCGTACTTGCCATATAATTAATTATACTCCATTGTAAATTACTGGGGAATGATAACATAGGCCTCCCCATCTGAAATATCCTCATCACCCTCAACACACTGGATTATAAGTTCTGTAATACCCAAACAATACTCTGACCCGAATCCATGTCAAAGGAGGTTAAAGTTCACTCAAATAATGACATGTCCTTTTATGTCATTCATTTAGCTCAAGAATAATTCGCACTTCACAGTGTTCATTTTTGTCTCGCCCACCAGAGGTGAAGGCGAGACTTCGGGATCCAAATGTTTTCCGTCCGTCGTCTGTCACAAACAAAATAACACATACATGTAACACCACATCTGTAAGTCGCTTTTCAACCAAACTTGGATGGTAGATTGACTTGGGGGACCTGCATGTTATGCTGCAGTTGGAGGTCACATGGTAAGGTCAAAGGTCATTTCGGGTCAACATTAAAGTTTACATGCAAGGCTCTTCTGCCAAGTGTTTTTCCATCCCAGTCATTTCACAATGAAGTTTCGATACAATTATGTTGCGTGCCCTCGCAAATCACGATATTTCTGGTTATTTTCATAAGTGGGCGAGACACAAAATCGCTTTTGCCTTGTTTTTACACCTGATTTTGATGATTTTTTTTACTAATGTGCTTGTTTAATTTTTCTCTATTGATTCAAATCAACATTTTTGGGGTGGACTTAACCTTTAAAGAGGGATATATAACAAATAATAGCAGATATTTTCTTCGAAAGCATATTAGGAATTATCAATCCTCGTTTGGACAGGCAATTACTATTTTTGCCCCTAGGGAAAAATAGTAATTGCTAGACCAGCCTTGGATAAATAATTCCCACCATACTACTTCCGTAATGCCTGATATATCTGTGTAATATACATTTGGGTAATTATATTCTGTATCCACCATGTATTACTTAAGGCCTGGTCACACCACCCAAGCATTGTTGGAGCGGTCGTGGAGCGGTAGGGAGAGAGGGTCGAATTTTGCTCACAAAATTGGGGGGAAAATCGAAAAAAAAAAAAATCGAAAATGGTGAATGGTAGTGAGTGGTGATGATTTTTTTCTCTCCACTCCACGACTGCTCGGGCGGTGTGACCAGGCCTTAAGCTACTGATTTCAGTGCTTCATCATTCTGAGTAATTCCTTCCTACCAGTACCCATTGACCTTGTCTGGGTCTAGTTAAACATAAGCAGAATCTAGTTGATCTTTGTAGGTTTGCATAGTGGAGTTTATAATGTGGAGAAGGTGTAAATCTGGATTTACAGTCCTTTTCAGGACTTCACTCACTTTTAAGAAAAGAATACCTCTAAAGTCTAATTTCCTCTTTCATCCTTTCTCGTCCTTCCATTTCAATTTTTTGTCTGCATTTCCTTTCCCTTCATATTACACATGGTTAACCATAAACCTTTTTCACGTTAAAGCAGAATCTAGTTATTACTTATAAACTCAAATTTCACCACCCCCCACCCACCAATCCTTACAATGTACCTCCTTGCCACTTTCTTACCTTTACACCTTTATCTCTCTACTTGTCTTCTATATTGCAGAGACAAGAAAAGTTTTAGTTCTCCTATCCTACGCTCTACCGGTCGATTGATCAGGTATCACATTGGTTCCATGGTGTTTGGATCCTTCATAATTTTACTTGTCAAGGTACCCCGGGCAATCCTCATGTACATCCAATACAAGTAAGTCTATATTGTACATTTCATTATACATGTTGACCCCAATTAAGTTCTGATGTCACTTGTACTTTTTGATGATGAAACATTGGTCGACTGCAGTGTATTCAACACAGTGCATAATGCTCTGTGTTTCTCTTTCAAAGTGATTGCAAACCTAAATGCCTTCAGTTGTGATCATCATTCAGATGAATATTTCATACTTGCAGCCCATTCTGTTTTGTACGTCATTGAGTGGTAAACCCACAAGCCCATCATGATAAGGAACATTGATGCTGCATTCATTATGAGCCACACTAATTGGTTCCAATGGCATATAAACAAAACAATATGGATCTCAATGACATCAGACAATATTATACCATAGTCCTACCTTGAAAAGAATGGCAAGTAACCTTAAAAAAAAGGAACTCCTGAAAATTCAGTCAGATAACATACTTTCTACCTAAACTTTAAATTTACCAAAGATTTAAAAGTAAAAATAAAATATAAAATTTACCAAAATTTGTTCAAAGATATTTGTCTCTCCTGCATAGTAAAGTGAGACTATAGGTGCCCCTTTTCTGACGGCAGTGGAGGTGTCGTTAACATTGAAATCTTAACCATGGTTATTGAAAAGTATTTGGACCTAGTTCATGAAACTTGGACATAAGGGTAATCAAGTAATACAGAACATTCTGCTTGAGTTTCAGGCCACATGACCTAGGCCAAAGGTTATTTATGGTCAATGAACTTAGGCCATGTTGGGGGTATTTGTTGAATTTGCCATCACAACTTGGATCTAGTTCATGAAATATGGACATAAGGGTAATTAAGTATCACTGATGGAAGGTTATGTATGGTTAATGAGCATAGTACATGTATGTTATTATATGAATTGTGTTTTTTGGGAAATTTTTGGAAGCATGAACAGGATAAATACCGTACAATAATTGATGCGAGCGCGATCCAAAATTTTGTGATTTTCGAACTGAAAATGTATAATGTTTTACTATAAAAAAGGTTGTTGTTTTTTTTAAAGGCCATTTTTCACTTGGAAAAAATGGCATTTTCGATTTTTTTTTTTTTTTTCTGCTTACAACCACTTTTAAATTTCAATTCTCATTTTGTCTCACCTGCATAGCAGAGTGAGACTATACATGTAGGCGCCGCTTTTCCGACAGCAGCAGGGGTGATGGTGGCATCAACAACAAATCTTGACCAAAGGTTAAGTTTTTTAAATGAGAGCATAAAATTTATGGACGTAGTTCATGAAACTTGGCCATCAGGTCAATCAAGTATTACTGAAATCCTGCCTGGGGTTCAGGTCTTATGACCAAGGTCAAAGGTCATTTAGGGTTGTTAGAGGAATCAACATCAAAACTTAATGTCATCATAACTTAAAAAAATATTAAGTATTACGGAACATCCTGTGCAAGTTTCAAGTCACATGACCAAGGTCAAAGGTCATTTAAGGTCAATGAACTTTGGTCAAGTTGGGGGTATTTGTTGAATAACCATCTTAACTTTGAACATTTATTGGTCTAGTTCACAAAACTTGGATATAAGAGTAATCAAGTATCACTGAACATCCTGTGCGAGTTTCAGGTCACATGACCAAGGTCAAAGGTCATTTAGGGTCAATGAACTTTGTCCAAGTTGGGGGTATTTGTTGAATAACCATCTTAACTTTGAACCTTTATTGGTCTAGTTCACAAAACTTGGATATAAGAGTAATCAAGTATCACTGAACATCCTGTGCGAGTTTCAGGTCACATGACCAAGGTCAATGGTCATTTAGGGTCAATGAACTTTGTCCAAGTTGGGGATATCTGTTGAATTACCATCATAGCTTTGAAAGTTTATGGATCTGATTCATGAAACACCCCCATCTTTCTTACACCCTCACATGTTTCTCCCCCTTCTCTCTCTCTCTCTCTCTTCCCATTCTTCTATCTTGTCTGTTTAGAAAATATCAGACCCCCCAAAAAAAAAATAAGAGAAGAAAGTTCCACCACCAAAAAACGAAAAAAAAGAAAGGAAAAGGAGTAAATGTGATATTATTGTCTAAACACATTGTCACAATCTTTCACAAAATTAGCTTTTTTTTATAGTAAGAGGAAATTTTTTTTGCTCGCTCGCTCGCTTCAATCGCTTTCAACTTTTTGGCAGAAATTTTGCTCTACATGTATATGCCATTTGGATATGACAAAATTACCAAATCTTTTCAGAATATCGTTGAGACTTAAAACATTCTTGTTGGCCAAAGAAAATAATACAAGGAAAGTCCTAGTGGATTAGAAATCAACGTTGTTATCATTCTTTAGAGTTAGCTATTTTTAAAGTATGAAAATTTTCAAAATTGCAGTAAGATCTGTCAGAATTATTCCTGTCATCAAATCATTATTACTGTTATCATTATTATTATTAGTATTATCAGTATCATCATTAGTCATGATTACAACACATTACCAATAAGTAATATTATCTTTCATCACTGCTGTTTTCTTTGTTACATATGTGATGATAATTCTTGATAATGGTGACAATTACAATTGACACTGCTAGTAAACTTACTAGTGCTACTGATAGCTGGTAGTATTGACCATTTGTGTCATTAGAATATACAGAACAATTAAAACATGTATAATTACTTACAAATGAAAATTCAAAATACAAAATGCCTTGAAAAAGCCCTGAATATGCCTTAAAATTTCAAGGCTAAAAATCCTCAAGGCTTTGAATAAGGCCAAGGCCAAGCATCAATACTGGTTGACACACAACATTCAGGTTTTTCTGTTAATGTATTGTTTTATTTCAATAAATGTGTTTTCTTTTCTAGATTGAAAGACAGTCAGAACCCTATAGCTCAATGCATTCTCAAGTGCCTCATATGCTGTCTATGGTGTCTAGAGAAGTTTCTCAAGTTCTTGAACGAACATGCCTACATCATTATTGGTGAGCAATTGAATAAAACAGTAATCAGAATTATTTATATTAATTTTGGTGTAAGCTAGCCCAACTGATATATGCAGAGGGTGCCGTTCACAGACAAGGTACACTTTTGACTTTTTATATGTCCGTCTCGACGGGATGTATCATGGTACCATTCTCAGTGTCTGTCCTTCCGTTCGTTGCAAACGCGATAAGTTCAGTTTAACTTAAGCTAGGCTTATATAATTTGCTGTGTATGATATTAGCATGGATCCCAAGAAGCCCTTGATTTTGAGGTCAAAAAGTTTAAGGTCAAGATCACAGTGACATGTTTTCATCTTACACTTTTGAAGTCCTTGTAAACTTGACAACTTCAGTTAGACTTAATCTACACTCATATAATTTGATGTGTATGATAATATGAATCCCAGGAAGCCTATCAATTTTGAGGTCCAAAAGTCAAGGTCAAAGTGACATGTTTTCATCTTACTCTTCTGAAGTCCTTGTAAATGCGATAACTTAAGTTTAACTTAACCTAGGCTCATATAATTTGTGTTTATGTTACTAGCATGCTCCTAGGATTCCAGGAAGCCTATTGATTTTTAGGTCAAAAGGTTAAAGGTCAAGTTCCCACCTTTTATTTTTCTTGCTTGACCAATAACTTCATTTTCTGCATTACAGGAGGGTGTATTATTTGCTCGCCCTAGCGACACTCTTGTTAGGTCATCGGGTCATAGTGGTCATGAGACTTGACAGATCACCTAATTTGTTGTCAGATGATTTGAATTTATTGTTGTTTAAAGTTTTATACCATTAATAAAGATCTTTCATGTGATATTGTTTGTCAATGCAGTTCTTGTTTTGTTCTGATTTGTTTTCTTCAGCTATTGAAGGAGATGGTTTCTGTAGTTCTGCTGCAAAGGTATGATTTTATTTCCTATGTTTATCTTCCTATTTTTCGTCATTTTGTTGACTGGAATATGAGCCAGTTTATCATGATGTTGCATTGATTTATCAAAACTAAGACTTTATAGTCTGCACTTTCCTTTAATTAGTGAATTTGTTCCTATGATGTTGTTGACTGGGGAGTTGTGAAAGCTTTTTTCCCAATGACTTCCATTGTGTACAACATTTCAACATACAGTAACAAGAGATTTCAAGTCAATAATTACAATTTAGTGTTGTCCATTGACATACACAATCAGGTTCTAGAAAGTGGATACAGTGTGGAGAATAGACAATACATGTATTTATCTTTGATTTTGAAATACAGGCCTTCACAGTTCTGTTGTCGAATGCCCTGCGTGTAGCGGCTATCAATTGCGTAGGTGACTTTGTCCTCTTCTTGGGCAAGCTGATGGTTGTTGCTATCACAGCAGCAATTGGTGTTGCCATCATGGGGGTGAGTACAGTCCTCTCAGAGTGTTGGGTGTTTACCAAAGTGTTATGTTCCAAGTATAACTAGAAGTGTGTCTTTTTTTAGGTTTGGCAAGTATTACACTGGAGAGTGCTTGCAAGTTGTATGGGTTTTTAAACGTCCATCCTAGATGGGACGTATACTGTATTATGGTATCACGCTTGGTTTCCGTCTGTCCGTTAACTTTTCCTAGTAAATGCGATGTTTAAGTGTAGCTTAACTTAGGCTCATATAATTTGATGAGTATGATACCATCATAGATTCCAGGAAGCCTATCGATTTTTAGGTCAAAAGGTGAAAGGTCAAGTTCACAGTGACATGTTTTTCTCATTCACTTCTGAAGTCCTTGTAAACACAATAACTTCAGTTTAACTTAAGCTAGGCTCATATAATTTGTTGTGTATGATACTACCGTAGATCCCAGGAAGCCTCTTAATTTTGAGGTTTATAGGTCAAAGGTCAAGGTCACAATGATATGTTTTCATCTTACCCTTCTGAAGTCCTTGTTAAAACAATAACTTCAGTTTACAGATACATGTAACTTAACTTAGGCTCATATAATTTGCTGTGTATGATACTAGCATGGATCCCAGGGAGTCTATTGAACTTAAGGTCAAAGGTCTAGGTCACAGTGACATGCTTTCATCTTAACCTTTTGAAGTCTTTGGTTAAACGCGATAACTTTAGTTTAACGTAACCTAGGCTCATATAATTTGCTGTGTATGATACTAGCATGGATCCCAGGATGCCTATTGATTTTTAGGTCAAAAGGTCAAGGTCACGGTGACTTATTTACATCTTACCTTTCTGAAGTCCTTGTAAACGTGTTAACTTTAGTTTAACTTAACCTGGCTCATGTAATTTTGTTGATACTAGCATGGATCCCAGGAAGCCTATTGAATTTTAGGTTAAAAGGTCAAAGGTCAAGTCGCATGGTAACATTGTCAAGTACTAGATTTTAAGGTGTATAGCATGTGAGGCTGGATGTGGTCGAGTGTTGCAGGGTTTTAACCCTAACTAGGCCGGCTTTTTTGGCTGTTCTGTGGCCAGGGGGGGAGGGGGTTGATTCACCCCCCCCCCCTGAGATCTCGGCCACTGATCAGAGGACTGAGAGAGGACTGCATTGATAATGAGTACATAGAGAGACTTAGTTGGGGGAAAAGTTTCCTGAATATTGTGCCCCCTTATGAATTGACTCATTTTAGAGTTCATTTGTACAGTCCGACCTCTCTTATCCGGACATGTTGGGACCAGGACCAATCCGGATAAGGGATTTATCCGGATCTGGGAGACCCAATATTAAATACACGCAGCTGCGCTGCCGGCTGCCTCCCCAGGCCACCGGCGGTAGCTACACTGCACTATTGTAGTGGGCGTACGGTAAAGACAATATTCACTGCACAGTCAGTGCAAATTATAGGCAGTGTTTTTTATTGAAATGAAATCGATAGATGGCCAAAACTCTTGGATAATTTACCTGCTAAAATGACTGAGGTATACATCGAGCATACTTCGAAAGAAAGTGAATGACTCAATGAAACCAAGTTTTAAAATTAGATCATCGCGGCGGGTATCGCAGCTTCGCAATGTCAGCCATTGTTCCACTGACTGTAGGCTCAAACATGATAGATGGTGCTGTCCGTATTGAGGCCTAAAGTTAGCTAGCAAGACATGTGTTGTTTTTTCCGCGAAGCAAAAAGAGAAACGTGAAGAAATGTTTGCGCTGCACCCTGATTTACTGGAAATTATTCCTAAAGTTCTTTTGGTGATTTGGGTGAGATATTTTCATGAAAAATATGTTTGGTGTAGGGTGACTATGTTGGGAAATATATGTAATCAGAGTGGGTTTATGTATAGGATTGAGTTTAGATTGAAATCTCATTTCCTCACGTACTTGTACTAGATTAAAAAAAAAAAAAATCTTGGCAAGTGTGCGTCCGGATAATAGAGAGATCCGGATAAGGGGAGGCCGGATAAGAGAGGTCGGACTGTATTTGATTTATATGTTGAAAACTGCATTGATTGATTCATAACACTACATGTATTATTTACAGTTTGATTCATAACACTATTATTTACAGTTAATATTCTTATATAGATTTGTGCTTTAGTTATTGATATTTGTCTATATTTGCTTTTGTGTTGGCTATGTTTTGTGGGAAGTGGATACAATTTTGTTTGTTATTTTCAAAGAAAAAATATGTATAGATTGCTGTATTCACATCATTTTTGCACAATTATCAAAGTTTGTTTTGAGCCATTTGAAAATTCAGCTTTAAATGTGTGCAATGATTTTCATCATTAAGAGTTCCAATATGAAAATAATCCTTTAAACAAAAGCAAAGATTGATCTTTTTTATCATTTTAACTCTATTATGGGATGGAAGAAAGAGACGCAATAATTTTTTTTAAATGTATTTCTTTAAGGAATTCAGAATTATCAATAATTTTCCTTCCCACGATGCATAGCGACATATCTAGTTTATTTTTATGCAATACGTATATTACTGTTTCTCAAATGTTAAAAAACAATGTTAACCTTTTTTTTGCATGCTTTAGGTTTGTTTTTGCTGTACAGTATTTTAAGACCCAGATCAGACCCAAAATCAGTTGAAAGCTTGTAAACTACTTAATACAGAAATGCAAGCTTTATTATAGTCAGATTCACCATGTTCAAATTTTTTACTAATATTTTTTTTCAAGATATGTAACATAATAAGGGTGTCAAAAACACTAAAATAATGAAAAAAGGGTATCTATTTTTGCTAAGAAGGCTTCGTGTTTAGGGTCAAATTTGCAAGGGTATAAAAAATTAAGACCAAAATGTTTTATAAAGGATGTACTTTTTGAACCCAAGAGTCAACACTACATGCTTAGAGTACGATTTTCACGAGGTGGGGCTGTACTTAACCCAATGATGTAGACAAATGTAAAGCCGGTGTCCGTGACATACATGTAGAATTGAAACATCGCTATACTTGTTTAGGGGTTCATTTCAGGGAATACATAGTATTGTTTTGTTACTTGTTAATGGTAGGTTTCACATGCCAATACTTGTTAAGGGGTGCATTTTCAGAATATGGAAATTACGTGTTTAGGGTGCTTTTTGAGACCTCATGGTTGCTCATGATATCCACTCTTCAATGGAAGTGGCCCCTCCAGGGATTGTCAATTTCTCTTTTGGGTCTGGTCTGGGTCTTAAGATTAATTTGCTTTTGCATGAAAATTAAATTTGTTTGTTTCTCTGAAATGATTTTGAATATCAATTTCCTTATTTGTTAGATTGCATGTTGCATGAAGCTTTCTAATATTAAATTTACTTTTTGAAACAATGGAAGCAACTTTGCACTATGACTGAAGAAAACATGTGAATTTAATTAGATAATTTAACTCTTTAGAAAGGCTGCTTTACAAACTTTAAAGCTTTTGTGTGTTGCTACACTTGCAAGTCATACATTGACATTTTCAATTGCTTATTATCTTATCAAATAAGTGTCAGTGTACATAATGTTATTTTTAGATTTAGGTGGATTATAAAAGTATTTAAATAAACCTGTTGGAAAACGTTTGAAGAAAAAAAAGTCAGTCTCTTCTTGATTTCAAAACTTTAAAATATTTCATTCTGCTACATACATACATGTATATCTTAAAATATCAAGCTAGTTTCACCTTTGTAGGTAACCATGAAGATGGCAATTCTTCTAAAGTTGAAAAAAATCAAAATTGCTATTAAAGAAGTAAATTTGTTACTTCACAGACTAGTTCCAATTTAAAATTGAAAATCAGCAAAAGCTAAATCATGACTTGTATACTTTATTGTCTATTCCTTATTATTAACTTCTCATTAAAATTATTGTGAATATGATATTTCTACCATGCACTGCTCAAAATAAATGATAGTTCTATGAATGTATGGATCTTTTTGATGCTCAGTGTACATTTGTCAAAAAAGGAAATTCATTGAAAGTTTGTTTGATCATAAATAAAAATTTCAAAACAATTTCATAATTTTCAATTGGATTGAAAACGAGATTTATACCGGGGAGGGGGGGGCACTCACATACATCAATGGTACGGGAATGTGCCGCTTTAGTGACCCCCTTTGTCAGACCTTGATTGATCTGTATACTCTGAATGACAGTTCAGAAACCACCCGCCCTCCTGCTCACAAGACCCCTGTTACAAAATACATGTAGCATGGTAAAGCTAGCGGCACATACAGATCCCTTTACTCTGGATCACATGCAGCTAGCGCCATGCATGGCTAGTGCCCATGTATATGCACAGCGCTAGTGTATAGCATGCACCTTACATACAGTATAGTACAGTAATGTGATCCTGTTCTGTAGACCCTGTTTTTTTTACTGCACCATATTTTCCACTTGTAGTCATTTACTTAGACCCCTATTTCTGCATTTCATAAGGCAGACCCCCATCAAAATATATTTTGAGTGCCCCCCCCCCCCCCCCCCGGATGTATGTTGACTGGAATGGACATTGCAATTTAATGCTTATGTTTATATGAGGTATTTTTGACAAGTGTCCCATTTTATGTTTTAATTCTAGGCTAATCATTTTGTTAACTGTTTCGCAGTTTGGTTTCAATAGTCTAAATAGATATCTTGTTTTTCTATCTATCTGTCATCTTTAAAAAAAATGCATCTTTCATCTGTCTTGCACGCTGCATCTTTACTCCATGTTGGGTTGAAAGCAGACCATGCAACAGCTCATGTTCTATGCTGTACCTGTGGTAGTAACCTGTATCTTTGCCTACATCATTGCTGGCTCTATGTTGAGTGTGTATGAGGTAAAACACAAACAAGTGTAATGACTGCTCACACTCTCTCTGTCTCTCAGCCTCTTCTAAACAGATAATACAACTAGTCAAACAGCAGTTTGAAATATTTAATTCTGAAGGAATTTTGTTCGAAAGTCTAAAAAAAAAGACTAGAAAAATATGTAAAAAGAATCATTGTCATAATCGATTTCATATTTTTAAGGATTGATTTAAAATGGAAGGTAAAATATTAATTGTGAACATATTCTGAAAAAAGTGACTGCACAAGTTTACAAAATATGTTGTATTTCTATTTTGAGGATTGAATGATATAAGTAAGAAATACTGGTTCTAAATATTTTCACATCTCTGCGAATGCACATAAACTGTAGGTTGAATTTGATTCATCCCCTTTTTATGTTTATTCTTTTTATCTTTTTGGATGTGGTCAGAGACAGGGAAGTGTGTGTAGCTCTGTCATACTATAGGTGATCATTATGCAGCATGGGTGAATGGCATCCTGTCAATTAGAACATTATCTGACAGATATTACTTTTGACTTCAGATATGGGATGCCTTTTTATCCAAATTGCATAAAGTCATACCATCTTACAAGAACTTCCTCAAGCATGTTGTCTCCTTGGCATTATGTCTGCGCATGCACAAAAAGACCACAAATGACTATTTCATTGATTTTTGATCAAATTTTATTCTGCTCCCCCTTCCTCCCCCAATGTATCATAGACGAACGAGAGTCTGCTCTTCTATGCCATTGCGGCATTGATAGTTGGAATATTTTCATACTTTATAGCAAGCAGCTTTTTTCTTGTTTATGAGGTGAGTAGATTGGTCTTTTCAAACGATGCTGAAGACTGAAGTAAGAATACTCACAAGTTTCTGAGATGGAGTTTTAAAAATATTCAAAAATAAATTCTGTCAGATGATATCTATGATACAGTAGCACAAGCAGAGAAAGTGACTGTTCTATTGTAATATTTCTAAAAGGAATTAAGCTGGTTCTACATGTAAGTATGAGGAAAAGGAATAATAGATGATAGGATAACCAGTCATGACTGAAGTTACATGTATATCATACTGTACTCATGAATAGTTACTGTAATTCTCACTATCACATATTGCTGTCTGAATCTGGCAGTCTGTGGCACTTTAATTCTTTTACCCCTACATGTATTTCTTTGGAGGTAAACTTCCTGTTCTGCACTCTCATTACTCACTTCTTACGCCAAAGACATCACTTACTCTGTACATTCTCCCAAATAATGAAGGTATTTCATCTCATAAAATGGGATTCTTTGTCGAATACATACAGGTAAACTATGGGAATATCCCTGAATTAAGATAATTACTTGGTTGAAATTTCAAGTGGAATAATTTAGCTGTACAAATTTGAATAGGATTTTTGGTCATAAGAGAAAAGCTCTCAACTAAGTAATGTACAGTCCTTTGATAAATATGCTATACAAAAGACTTGATACATAGCAGTCTTTCAATAATGTGGAGTGAATTGTGATGCGATACCAGGAAGATCATTCCTTGTTCAGTTAAAATATATTTGTAATATTGCTTGTTATGAAATGAGAAAATCCGCCTCTATTTCAAAACAAATTTGTATACTTTCAAAACTTCACTTAATTTCTCTAGCATTGAGAAATTTAATGGCAGTTGTAAAGAAATTTTTTACATTTTCAAAGTTTAGTATTTAATGTGGATCTTTTATTGAATATGAGTGGGAGACAATAAAGAAGAATAGGGAGTAGAATTGACGAGGAATTAAAAAAAAAGAAAGTGCATGTGGTAAAGTAATTATTTTGTTTATCCTTTAGATGGCTGTGGATACCCTATTGCTCTGTTTTTGTGAGGATGCTCGCATCAATGATGGCTCCCCTGACAAACCATACTTTATGGATAGAGATCTTATGGTGAGAAAAAATTCTCTGAGCAAAACACTCAAGATTTCAACAAAATTGGACAACAAAGCAAAGAAAAATAACAAAGTTATTTAATTTTGATCTTTAGCAATATTTTGTGAAAACAGTAATGTCCATATCATCATGTATATTTAATTGGTGGGCTTATGATGTCATGTCCCCATTTTCCATTTTCTTATGAATTATTTCATGTTTTCATACATGTATGCATGATATGTTTCCCTAGTAACAAATTAAGTTGAAGCAATGAATATCGCAGATAATGCACATTTATAAATCAGGTGTCAATCTTTTTTTTTTATTCTTGGTGGACAAAATGAAATACAAAAGAATAAGTGTGGATAAGACATCATGATCCAGTAGAACACATCAACTTTTCAGTATACACTGTAGACGTGAAGTAAGGCAATTCTCTTTCTGGAAATGATACTTGAAGGCACTAATTCAGAATCGGGTTGATGCCATTTTAGCATCCTTCAGCATTTTTTTTTTAAATTAACACTTTAAGCCATGCCGGCTTTTCAAGCTGATACTTACATAGAGTAATGCAATTTTCGTGTATACATTTCATCCATTTTATTAGCATCAAACCGAAGCTACTTGAAATTGTATATAAAAGGTTAAATATGAACAATCTGAAAACAATTGTAAGATCTTTCGATCATACAGGGTCAACTTCAAGGCTATTATAAGGTGCCCAATAACTGAAAAGCAATAAAGTAAAACATGTAATTGTTATGACCCTGGTCTAGTAAGTAGTCCAGATGTCATTGGTTCAAATCCCATCTGGTCTATCTGGGGTTTTTTTTACAGCAGCCAAGCACTACACACAGCACCCTTGGGATATCATTGAAGACAGAATGAATATCTTATTCTTGTAGACTTATCACTCAACAAATTAATTATTCCAAAGAAAAACATATCATGTTTGGTATAAAAAAAAGCATACATAATGATGAAATCAGAAAGCATTTGCAATATGTATTTCTAGGAATTCATGTTCATAGTAATGTTTGAAAAACTTAGGTCAGTAGCTTACATATAGAGGAAAGTTTGGATTACAGGTGTATCAGATACATTTAGTTAATTTTAAGTTAGATATTGATTCATATCAATAAGCACCACAAAGTTATCATGCTTTGAAAAAAAATGCATAAAAGTGGCTGCTGTTACCTACTCGTGAAACCATACAATAACTTTGACCCTTCAAACCATAGTGTAGACACCAAAATTATTTCTTACAGGTGGATAATTTACTATCAATAACTGGGATATACTCATTTGATTCATTACGATTAACTTGCACACCGAATAAAAGTACACAATTTTTCCTGCGCGCGCGCAGCATCTCCCTACGCACGCACTATCCCAAGATCATCACGCAAATAGGCGTCCATTTCCTCTTTTACTTACGCCTGCCGCCGTGATCAGACGTAGCTAAGTACACTCCCACTTGCCCCTTTTAAAGTGTCCGTTGTTGACATATTTATCTATATTTTTACTACCTATTTCAATCCTTTGCCCTTCGGCTTCTGATTGATTTCATTTTTATCTACTCTGCGTGGAGCTTTCGTGTTATTTATTCACGTTTTTCTTTCATTAAATTGTGTGAGGTCCGAACAGTCAGTTTCGTTTTCACACAGACGGTATGCTCCGCTTCCTTTTCCCATAGCTCCGCGCTCTACTGCGTGCCGCGGGCATTAATGCGACGCTTCACTTTTCTGTTTAATTCCTTGTAATTTTAATTCTTGACTTGCTCCTTTGCCTCGTCTTGAATTGAATTGATTTTATTTCCCTCTCCACAGCTTAGGCTATGCTGGACAGGTAGGAGCGTCGCCCTTTATTTGTTTCTCAAACTTGTTTTCAACTTGTTGTTGTTCTTGTTTTGAGTCGGTTGATTGTTCTCTTATGTTTCAATCAATCTTTTATTCTTAATTGATTAATTGATCAATTGTTAATTAACCTTTTGGTTAATTGTTTAATTATTAATTAATTTTAATAATTATTTTTTATTGAAATGAAATTTTTTGGGGGGACTTTTTATCTTAAAATTTTTTTTTTCTCTTAAAATTTTGGGAAGCCCTCCTGATCTTTATTAGAGTCTTTGTCATCTTTAATGCTAGGTTCACACCAACGCCGCTTTGACGGCGCTTTAAAGCGGCGTACAAAGCGGCGGCAAAGCGTAGCAAAGCTTAATTTAAGCGTAAAGACCGTAATAGAGCATGAGAAAGCTTTGAGCAATTCGGGACATTCGGCAAGAGCGCCAAATTTTTTTAAACTGTTTAAAAATTTGAGGCGATCTGTCACGGATTGCGTAAAGCGGGGAGAGCGTATTAAAGCTTATCAAAGCGTCACAAAGCTTAACAAAGTCGTAGGAAAGCTTGACAGAGTTTAAGAGAGCTTGGTTCGAAGCGGTGACCCCACTTTTGATACTTTGCCCATAGGCCCTACAGTTAAGGATTCGTTCAGCCTGATTTTTACCGCTGACAGACCTTTGCAAGAAGTATTATAATACAAAAACCACTGAATGTGATTTTGGTATTTTTGGATTAGTTACTATATGAAAAGTTGGTCTTTTCAATGAAAAAAAAAGACCAGAAGTGTACCGGGCATTTTATAATGGGACATCCTGTATGAAACATAATAAAACAGGAAAGGCAATAGAATAAAAAATAGATAAATAGAAAAACTCAAAAAGTTTTCCACAAAATTTTTTCTATTTATGTTTTATTATGTTTCAATTTTAATTCTATAATGTTCTATATTTAATTCCCTTTGTTTTATTTTCTCTTTTACAATAAGGTAATTTATCTCACATATAAAATTGATTTTCTTACTATTTTTTATTAGTAATAAAATCAATTTGTAATAATGTGTAATAATCAATTTAACAAACAAATGCGTATTTTAAAAATCTTTAATCGCGCATATCTAAATTTCGAATTCTGCAACTTGATTCCTTTAAATTTTCACTCCTGGTGTACAATAGTAGTATTATCTGATTTTTAATGGGTGGGAAATCAATAAAGTCTGTATTCATATTTTTACAAGCAGATGAAATACATAACAACAACAATAACATCTTTACAAGTACACACAATACAAAAATTATTTCGAACATGTATCAAAAATAAACGAAGTGTGCATATGGGATTATGTTCTTATTTCCAGACACAAAAGTCTTTATCTTCATCATTATTTTGCTTCTGACGATATGTGAGCCACTCCTTTCTTGACTCGATCAGGAAGTACCACCCCAGCCATTCTTTGTTGCCAGTCAACAGCACCCACTGGAGAGTATTCTCTGAGCTGACCTCTCTGATGTCTGTCATCCACATTGGCGAGGTTCCGCCTTGCAGGTGGTTGCGGAACATCTTCCCAGTGAGGTCAGCCTCTCCTGGCCCCTAGTGCGAAGCTGTGCTTTTCATCTTCGTGGTCCACCTCATTGGCTGCTAGCGCGCCACCCTCTTCCTCAGTAGGTTGTAGAGCACCACAGCTGTCCCCACCAACTCTGTGACGTTATCTACCTTCTGTTCCAGTATTCCCAACAGGCACCGGAACCTGTTGGTCATGATTCCAATTAAGGCATTCTCCACCACTCATTTCCCCCTTGAGATCCTGTAGTTGCAGATCCTCTGTTCATATGTCATCCCTCTTCTGCTGTTTATGGCTTCATCATGTAGCTCTTCAGGGCAAAAGCATCGTCACCCAGGATGAAGTAGGGAATATCAGGCTGATTTTCTCCAGGGAGGGGGCATGATGGGGGCAGCTCTATGAACCCATCTTCTAGGCATTCGAAGAGCTCAGAGTCAGACATGTGCCATTTACCTCCCAGCTCAATCCAGATGAACTTGTACTCTGCATCTACCAATGTCAGCAGTGGTATAGAGAAAAAGCCTTATAGTTGTGGTAGAGACTGTCTGTGATTGCTGGCTTCTTAATGGCTATGTGCTTTCCATCCAAGGTACCAATTGCATGGGGGATATTCTATCTCTGTTGAAACTGCTGGGCAAGGGTGCTCCATGCTTCAGGGGTAGTAGGTATGTTGAAGACATCATCTTTATACGCCTCTACAATCGCCGTGCACACTCCTGGAATCAACTCTGATATGGTTGAGATACCACATCTGAAACCATATGCCAGTGATCTGTAGTTGTCCCCAGTGGCCAGATGTCTCAAGGTGATTGCCAGTTTGAGGCCAGCTGACAAAGGGTGCCTGTAGTTAGTCTCTTGCTTCTGGATGACTGGTTCAACTGTAGCAAGGATCTCATCAAACACCTCAGGGGTTACTCTAGTGAACATTGTGAAGGCAACATGGTCCTCTAATCGCAGTTGTGTGTCTAAGAGTACTGGCCATACTGCTGTCTTCTTTCTTCAGTGACCCATGGCCTGGTACAGCAGCACCTGATGAATGGTCTTCTCCCTCCTGCTGGTAGTTCAATCTCCTCTTGTCTTTGCTGTTCTTTCTCTGCCTCGAGGGCTATCATGTAGTTATATAGCAGGGAGACAAAGGTCATGTCTACATCATAAGATGGTTCTAGTCTGGTACATATTGAACTTCCATATCTCGTTCTTCTGCCAAAGATGAAATGATTTCGTGTATCTGCTGCATCTTTATATACTCTGGATCAGAGTCGGGATGCAATCAGAATCTCGAATTTTGTCATTGCGTAACAGAGCTTGACAGACCCTATCAATGCACAAGAGATCTTGATAATCGTATCAGAGCGTTATTTAAAGCGTGATAAACGCATCAAAGCTTATCAAAGAGTAATAAAGCATATCAAAGCGTGATTTAAAGCGTAATAAATCCTGATCAATCGGCATCATAGCGTGAGAAGCCGTAGCGATTCGGGAAAAAATTTGTCGCATAAGCGGGAACGAACTTCGTATCAGAGCGCATCAGAGCTTATCAGAGTATAACATATCTGATGAGATCGTAAGATTTTTTAAAAGTTGAAAAAAAATGACGCCGAATTGATCGCCGATTTAAAGCGCGGCATTCGCCGTTGGTGTGAACTTAGCATAATTAGTTTCCGGCTTCCAGTTTAAAGGAAGTGAGTCCTTACTACTTCCTCCCAGATCAGCTTAGGGCGTCATTTTTGCCGCCTATTACTTGTTTCTTTTTTCGACCTTTGTCAAAAAAAAAAAAAATCCTTGTGTTTTTTTCTTAGCTGATCCTGCTCTTTGTCTTGGACTTAGACGTTTTCTGTTTTTAATTAATTAACGTCATGTCCAGCCCTGCCCGCTCGTGTAATTGATAAAAAAAAAAAACTTCTTAACTTTGTTCTCATAACTCATGTTTAAGAAGGTGGTCCTGTTATTTACCTGTCTTAATTTTATTATTAATAATTTCTGGAAGGGATCTTGTTTTGTCACCCTTCTTGCCCACCCACCCCTCCACCCCCTCTCTGTTTTCGCCCCTACTTTGTTCTTTCAAGTTAAGAACTTACCAGGTAGATGAGCTCTTCGACTCATCTCTTGATGACTCCAACCTGCCGCTGAGAGAGAACCAGACATGGTATTGTCCCTGTGATCAGCGGCGGTGAGTATGTGGGCAATAGAGCGAGACCCTTTGTGTTGGGCTCTATATAGGGTGGAACCGTGGTTTGCGTCCACGTGCCCTGGAAAAAGAAGGGTGGAACCGTGGAGTCACGTCCACGTGCCCAAGAGGGTGGAACCGCGTCCACGTGCCCGAGCGTTTCAGAGTGGAACCGTGGCGCGATGGCCACGTGCCTGAAGGGTGATAGCCAAGGCTCCCTTGACGGGACCTGAACTTATTTGGGGAGTGTTGTACTAGTATAGAAAACCTCACTCCTCCAGGGCTGCTTGACTCACTGGCTATCGGGTCCGACAAGTCCGGGTTAAGAGGGTGGGACTCTTTTCCTGGCACAGACTAGGCTCGATGCTTTGTCAGTCTCTGTCAGGGAGCATTAGCAAAGGGCTACCAGCCCCTAGTCGCTAGAGACACGTGAGCTCGACCCCGTCAATCTCACAATTAACTGATCAGGGTGGAACCGTGGAATCGCGTCCACGTGCCCTTTAAAGGTGGAACCATGAAATTGCGTTCATGTGCCTGAACGGCTTGATCAGATTGGGTGACTTTTCTCATGCGAGATATCACGTCCCCCTCCCTGTCTCTTGTGCCCTCTTCTGTCCCCGGGCGGGGGCCGCACAGAAGAGGAAGAAGAAGAAATTCTAGGTCGCTAATCCCGCTTTGCGGGCATACCTTTCTTTCTGATTCTTGTGTCGATGGCCAGGCGTCGTAACTTCATGTTACAACAGAACGCCCTCGAGTATCACGGATCTTTATCCTCATGCTCCCTGTCAGCTAAAACCGCCGTGTCGAGCACCGGGCAGGTCAAGCAGACATTCGCCATCTCACACCTCGGAGAGTCACCGGCAATATCATGATTCGCCGGCTCACGCACCTGCAAGGGAAATCCCCGCTAATACACAGGTGTTATCGAAATACGGGCGTCGCCCTCCATTATGTCACCAGACTTCCGATAATTGTGGGTCAGGCGTCGCTACTCTCATGTTGCTTCACACACCCATGAGCAGTGCGGGTAATTCCCCCACGCTTCATATCAGCTTCAGCCGCCTTGCTAAGCACTGTGCGGTTCAAGCAGTCACCTTCCCTCTCACACCGGGCATTTATTGAAACGCTGTTCACCTACACGTTGACCCCCATTTATATGCAGGTACTCTACGTCAAGTTTCACGTACGGCGACGGCTCTTTCAGCGGTAACTCTCCATTCTACCCCCTAAGCGGGCCTGTAGATTGGAGGTAAGAATTTCTTACATACTGCATGCCGTCCTCTCGTGAGAATGTTTGGCTGCTTTTGAGAGGGCAACCTATCACGCCCGCGGACCGTCCGCCCAGGCGACGGGACCGTCAGCTTTTGGCCTGAACCTCACTTTCTATTCGAAAGTAAGGGTGCCCTGTCTTTACTTTTAACTCCTACGCGTGTAAGGTTAGAGTCAGGGCTAGTGCAGACACCCGTCCTCCAGCGATCGCCGCTGTAGAGAGCGCGACTCCGATATTAGCACCATCACCGCTCAGCGGTATGTCTCTCTATCTCGTAGCTCTCCGAGCTTATGAGCATGAATATTGGATCTGAATGTCACGGCGATTAAAAGTTCTCCTGTGCTTAGTAATCGCTATGCCTTCACCACCCGGTGCATTATGGTTATTTCAACCTATTTGTCTCTTATTCGGGCGGCTCGTACGAGCCCTGCCCGAGCTGCCATCATCGGTCGTCCCCCCGGACACCGTCGGCAGCACCCGCACCGAACACCTGGAGGGAATCGGCTATTTATATGCTAGATATCCCTCCTGTTGACATTCACAGCTTGTTCCCCCGAGTCTTTCCCGGTCGGGTAAGCATCATCTCAGAGGAAAGAAACAGCCGTATATCTCATTAGATTGTTGGCTGTGTACGTGCGTTCAGGCTTGTTTAAAGCCCCAGGCTTTTCTGTCGGCATTTCTATGCCTACTTCCTGGGCGCATTCACTGTGCCGGGTCAGCGAGTTTACACCAAACTGTACGCCGCCAGGCCATCGGTTGAGCTCTAACAGTCTATCTTGTAGACTGCCCTCTATGTGGGTCAAGCTTGGATAGATGTATGCTTATGCCTGTCTAACCACGATCACCACGACCCGCTTTCTCTCGGGCCGATTGTGGATGAGTCACTCCATGAAAGTGATTTACTTCACTGGTGTTCTTCCTTTAGAAACTTAGATTCTCATCCCCCGCTGCTTAGGGCGTCATTTTTGCCGCCCCCCCCCCCCCCCCCGCAGTTTTCCGGAACTCCTTATCTTACCGATCTTATCGGACTGTTCCACGCTGTCGCAACCGGCGCCGGCGGTGCTTGCTCTTACAATCACCAGAGAAACCAGGCCTTGTGGCTGTTTTCATAAACAACTGGTTCTCACCGCAGACTGAGGGAAATGTTGGTGATTATTTTCCTCAAGTCGCCTTACTCCTCCGCTTGTTTCCTCAAGCGAGGACTTAGACACTCTTAGCCAGTTTCCGTCCCTTACCTTGATAGGACAGGGCCGTTGTTACCTCACTCGATTCCGTCGGAAACGTAACTGTTGAGGTATCATTTCTGGCGATGTCTGTTGGTTCAGAGCATTTTCTTGACCGGCATCTCTTTGTTTGTCGTTTACACGTAAGATCATGACAGAGACATTGTTCGCCAGCTCACCTCTGGCATACACTTGCTGCTGCTAGGGATTTCTCCGCTCAGCGGACATCCATCGCAGCCTAGCCTTACGGGCCCTCTCGGCGATGGTGGCTTCAGCCAAGCCACCTCTTCCACCGCGGGCGCTGCACCCTCGGGCGGGTGCTTTATCTAGTACGGGAGAAAGGGGATCCGGGATTCTCTCTCAATCGCTCGGTCTATCACACTTGTTATGTCGTGATGCGTGCCGCGTTTTTTCTCCGACACGCCCAGTTGAGCTGTTTTGACCAGACTGTTCTATTCTACATAGACAGCAGGTCCGTGGCATTTTCTTTTTAACAGGATGGCACTCAGTCGCTTTTCTCGACACATTGACTGCCTTACGAGTGGTTTTCTTCAACCTTACTCTCTGTCGTTCCAGGTCCTTATCGGACCGCTGGAAACGTTCTGCCACAGCTCTCTATCAGAATTCTGCAGATGTTCTGCCCTCACGCATTTGAGACAGATATCGAATTCTGGGCGCCTTCTCCCACGCGGGGGCTTCTGAGATATCTCGCATTCCTTACGTTTGCATGGTTTGCGTCTTGGTTAAATTATTAAGCCGGTGACTCGACCGTGGCTTTTATTAGCCCCGCTGTTGCCTTCTCAGATTGATTGATTGATCACTTACTGAACCGTACAAGTTTCAGTCTTCCGATCACGATTCTTGTTGAAATTTTCAACAAAATCCGAATCTTACAAACTCTTGAGTTCTCAAATGTTGAGCTTATATGGCTTAGTCCGTCATGGCACCTGTCGGTCGTTCTTGATGCTTGACTAACTCCCTCTTGGGTCGGTATTCAGGGTATCTTTGGCTGTCTATCAGTCGAGTTCCCTCCTCTATCTGTTTATATGTAACCTTTTACAGTACAAAGCTTTGCATTCTTATGCATCGCTCCCGGACCATTGCCGGGATTGGCTTAGATCAGGTGTGACTTCTAACCCTGGTCTTTGTTTGCCATTCATCAGACAATTCCCAACTCTGTGCAGTTGGTTGTTTTGTTGCGCGAGCCGTTTGCGGCTTCTTGAGACATCTTTTCACTCTGGATTGTTGAAAGGATCAAGTCAGTTGGTGATGATGTTCTTCTGACACTAGGCCAAGGGCCCATGATACTATAGTATCATTCTTCTTGGGCTCCTTCTATGGAATCGTCGTTTACGACTTCTTGAGGACCGCCTATTTGACGCTCTTCTATTCCTTCACTTCCTTGCTCTTAAGGACTTTATTTTGCATGAGGCCTTATTTGCCTCCTCTGTCCTTAAGGTAGCGGCCTTCGTGTCTTCATCTTCCTATTTTACGCACTTCTTAGTCTAGACATGCCTCCCTTCACGTTGAATCCGTGTTGGTCTAGCAAATCAAATGAGTATATCCCAGTTATTGATAGTAAATTATGAAAATACTTACCATGATTTTCTTATTTACGAGATAACTGGATATACTCATTTGAACCCTCCCACCGACCCCTCGCCTTGCGTGGCAACATGTCTTGCATTCAGGCTCATAAGAGGAAATGGACGCCTATTTGCGTGATGATCTTGGGATAGTGCGTGTGTAGGGAGATGCTGCGCGTGAGCAGGAAAAATTGTGTACTTTTATTCGGTGTGCAAGTTAATCGTAATGAACTAGCAGCAAATCAATGAGTATATCCAGTTATCTCGTAAATAACAAAATCATGGTAAGTATCTTCATATTTTATGAAATATTACAATTTTAAGTGATGGAAGTCATTTTAGATGCCATTTTGGAACTTAAGACATCATTAATTTTTAGGAAAAATATACAACTGCATATCGTTGAAACCATACCCAAACTTGACCCTTGAAACCACTGTGTAGACACCATATCTCTCAGATGGATTTTTGTCTCACCTGCATAACATAGAGAGACACTGGGTGCTGCTTGTCTGACAGCGGCTGTGGCATCATCAACATTGAAATCTTAACCAAGGTTAAGTTTTTGAAATGTCACCAAAACTAAGAAAGTGTAGGAACTTGTTCAGGAAACTTGGACATAAAGGGTAATCAAGTATTATTGAACATCCTAGTTTAACTTAATCTAGGTTCATATAATTGGTTTGTATGATACGAGCATGGACCCCAGGAAGCCTATTGTATTGCATGAAACTTGGACATGTAAGGGTAATCATTCTGCACAAGTTTCAGGTCACATGATCAATGTCAAAGGTTGTTCAGGGTCAATGTATTTATGTATTTATTTTATTATCATATGAAAAGTGTTTTCTGTGAATAGTTTATTCAACTTAGTTGTTTTTCAAAGTCAGCACTGCTGCTTCATGTATCTTGAATCATGTAATGCAGGCGAGACTGCCTGAGGCATTCCATTTGTTTATGATTCTATTTTATGCAATTTGTTTTCATTATCTAGGAATTTGTGAGTAACAGTACTGATACTATCGATGGCTTGGAGAACAAAAAACGAGTAAGGGTGCCTACTGAAGATCAACCAGAAACACACTCTAAACCCCCACCGGTAAGTCCTAATTCAGGTCTGAACTGGTTTAAACAAGAAAAGTCAAACACCATTCCTCTTTCAGTTCACTCAAACTTGTACTGTTGCTGTGAAACTAATATATAGATAACTGTCGTCACCTGTTAATTCCAAGAAAATTTTTAACAAGTTTATTAAGACTGTATCGTATGAATATTCAACTTTATATCAGGTGAACACTTGGTACATGTATCTGTGACAAACACCAAAAGTTTACTTTTTTTTGCTTTCAGTAACTTAATGACCAATGCCAAAGTTCATTTAGGGTCAATGAACTTTGGCCATGTTGGGGTATTTATTGAATTGCCATCATAACTATGAAAGTTTATGGATCTAGTTCATGAAACTTTGACATAAGAATAATCAAGGATCACTGAACATCCCTTGTGAGTTTCAGGTCACATGATTACAGTCAGAGGTCATTTAAGGTCAATGAATGTTGGGGGTAATTATTGAATTGCCTAACTTTAAAAGTTTATGGATATAGTTCATGAAAAAATGTGGACATAGAGGTAATCAGGTTATCACTAATCATCTTGCACAAATGTCATTTAGGGTAAATGAACGCAGTATTAGATTGTTTAATGAATGGTGTTTTTTGTGAATAATTATTTCATTGTCAGCACTGGTGCTATATTGTTACGCCTAATGCAGGCGATACTGCCAGAGGCGCCCCACTTGTTCTGATTAGGAGAAACGTAATAAAGAGGATTCATTTTATAACTATGTTGTACAGTTGTCAGTCATTGTCATATCTCACAGTGACTTAAAGGGGAAGTTCACCCTGGTAAAAACTTTTTATAAAAGAAGAAAATTAGAGAAATATATTTGTGAAGGTTTGATGAAAATCCTTCCAAGAATAACCGAGTTATGAATGTTTTTATTTTATGCTGTCTTAGATGAGCTGCTCCTCCATGTGTGGTGTGATAAAACTTCCCCAAAATGACATAACTTTCTTAGTCTTTGATGGATCTTCATCATATCTTCAAAAGTATTTTTCTTAACTTTTTATATGCCCGTCCTACGGGATGTATCATGGTTTCCGTCTGTCTGTCTGTTCGTCCATTAATTTTACATTGTAAATGTGATAACTTCAGTTTAACTTAACCTCGGCTCATATAATTTGGTGTGTGTAATACTTACATGGATCCCAGGAAGCCTAATGATTTTGAGGTCAAAAGGTCAAAGGTCAAGGTTACACTGACATGCTTTCATCTTATCCTTCTGCAGTCCTTGTAAACGCGATAACTTTGACCACTTACTTTACATAATAAGTAATTGGATGTTAGAAAGCAGATTATATCCTGAAATTTTCAGCCCATCCCATGCTTGAAAAGGTTATATAAACAAAATAAATCTATGCAGAGAATCCAGCAGATGTATTTAGTTCATATGCTTCACACCATAGCAAGTTTGGGGCACATAGATTAATATAATCTAGTAGTGAAATTGAATAGTTCTCTGTTGCATCCACTTTGGGAAATGTACCCTTATTTAAAGCACAAAATTTTATTAAATTGATTTCCTAGTTAGATTAATTGTTCGTGTAATTGTTAGTCATTAAAGAAGTGTCATTTGGCCATCCTGTTTTTGTATGAATATTTGATTATAGTCTGTTCCTTCTGATGCTGAAGATCAACCTGATTCTGCTCAACCAGCTGTAAGTCTTCTTTTATCTATCCCTTTCCTCTCTTCCTGACTATTGGGGTGTTGCAAGAAACTTGCGATCTATTGCAAGTCTATTTTTGGTCCCTAAATCAATCATATGTCTTGAAGTTAATTGAAAATTAGTGATTGATTACTAATCTGCTCATTGAAACAAGAAGTTTAATCTGATGTGCTATAACAAACGTTGATCTATCAGTTGTAAAATTGGAACTGAATATTTACAATTGATCGCAAATATTTTCTTGCAAGACCCCCTTTATCTGTTTGTGTCTGTACCTTGCACTCACCTTTCTCCCTCTCTTGTTCTTTCTGTCTCAATCGCTCTCTCTGTATCTCTCTCCCTCCCTTTCTTTTTGTCTCGCCCACCAGAGGTGAAGGCGAGACTTAGGGATCCAAATGTCGTCCGTCGTCCGTCCGTTGTCCGTCTGTCACAAACCTGTAATGACACATAACTCCCAAACCGTACGTCGCTTTTCAACCAAACTTGGTTGGTAGATGGACTTGGGGAACCAGCATGTTATGCTGCAGTCTGAGGTCACATGGTAAGGTCAAAGGTCATTTTCAGGTCAATGTTAAAGTTTACATGCAAGACCGTAAGTCGCTTTTCAACCAAACTTGGATGGTAGATGGACTTGGGGAACCTGCATGTTATGCTGCAGTCGGAAATCACATGGTAAGGTCAAAGGTCATTTTCAGGTCAACGTTAAAGTTTACATGCAAGACTCTCTTATGACACTAACTCCGCAACCGTATGTTGCTTTTCACCCAAACTTGGATAGTAGATGGACTTGGGGGACCTGTATGTTATGCTGCAGTCGGAGGTCACATGGTAAGGTCAAAGGTCATTTTGAGGTCAACGTTAAAGTTTACATGCAAGACTCTCTTATGACACCTAACTCCGCAACCGTAAGTTACTTTTCAACAAAACTTGGATGGTAGATGAACCTAGGCGACCTGCATTTTATGCTGCAGTTGGAGGTCACATGGTAAGGTCAAAGGTCATTTTCAGGTCAACATTAAAACTTACGTGCAAAGCTCTTGTGACAAGTGTTCTTCCATCCCAGTCATTTCACAATGAAGTTTCGATATAATTCACTTGCGTGCCCTCGCAAATCACGATATTTCTGCTTATTTTCATAAGTGGGCGAGACACAAAATTGCTTTTGCCTTGTTGGCTCCTATCTTTCATTTATGCTTCTCCATTTTTATACGCCCGTCGTATGGTATCACGCATGGTGTCCGTCCATTTGTTATCTTTTCCTTGTAAATGCTATAACTTCAGTTTGACTTAACCTAGGCTTATATAATTTGGTGTGTATGATACTAGCACGATTCCCAGGAAGCCTATTGATTTTGAGGTAAAAAGTTAAAGGTGAAGGTCACAGTAAAGGCCACTGCACACCTACGACCCGACTACCATGCTGTCTGCGATTCACGCATGCGCTTTTTGCCATAGCAACTGAAAATATGCGCTTACTACTGCATACGCGCATTGTTTATCAAATACGCATCGTGCAACTCTTCTGTCTGATTGGCTGGAAATTGGATTGAGCTTGCGATCCAGTCATAATGTCAAATCCTTACGATTTTCCTTGCGACTTGTCTCTGACCATTCTGCGACTCTCAAGCTGACAAGAGCTGTGACGTCACATCTCCCCTCACTCAGTCGCAAGCCAGTGGGAGACCAGTCGCGTCGTAGGCTGTGCGGTGGCCTTAACATGTTTTCATCTTACCCTTCTGCAGTCCTTGTAAATGTAACTTCAGTTTGGTGTGTTTGATACGAGCATTGGTCCCTAGAAGCCTATCGATTTTGAAGAAGAAAAGTCAAAGGTCAAGTGACATGTTTTCATTTTACCCTTCTGAAGTCCTTGTAAATGCGATAACTTTAATTTAACCTATCCTTGGCTCATATAATTTCGCATACATTGGTAATTCCGAAGGTTCGTTATTCTGGGGGGCGTTTCATGAAAGGACTTGTCGGACGTTTTATCCGACAAGTCCCATTTTATCCGACAGTTACCATAGGAACAGTGCCTCTCAGCCAATCAAAATCATGGAAAGATGTCAGATCTGACAACTTGTCAGATGAAAATATTGATGAAACGCTCCCCTGAAGCTTTGTTATTCCGTAGGTATGTTATTTCGAAGGTTCGTATTTCCGAAGGTTCGTAATTCTAAGGTTCGTTAGCCCGAAAACGAAATGAGGTTCGTAATTTTGAAGGTTCGTTAGTCAAAAAAACGAAATGATTAACAAATCTTATTTTGTTTTCGGACTAACGAACCTCGGAACAACGAACCTTATTTCGTTTTTGGATGAACGAACCTTCGGAACAACGAACCTTATTTCGTTTTCGGATTAACGAACCTTCGGAATAACGCCACAAATGTTAGGATTAACAAACCCTTTTACGAGCATCGAGGTATAGGCAATTTACGTGCTTCGGAATTACGAACCTTCGGAATAAAGAACCTTCGGAATTACGAAGTGTAACCTATAATTTGGTGTGTATGATACTAGCATGGACCTCAGGAAGCCTATTGATTTTGAGGTCAAAGGTCAAGGTCACAGTGATGTGTTTTGATATTTCCCTTCAGTAGTCCTTGTAAATTGATAACTTTGGTTTAACTTTTCCTAGGCTCATATTATTTGGTGTGTATGATACTAGCATGGATCCCAGGAAACCTTTTGATTTTGAAGTCAAAGGTCAAGGTCACAGTGATGTGTTTTCATCTTTCCCTTCTGAAGTCCCTGTAAACTTGAGATCGGTTGCTTAAGTTTAACTTAACCTAGGTTTATATTATTTGGTGAGTATGATACTAGCATGGATCCCAGGAAGCCTATTGATTTTGAGGTCCAAAGGTCAAGGTTATCATTCTTCTATCTCCCTTCCTCCCCATTTCTAATCCGATCTCATCATTCTTATATCACCCTTCCTCCTTCCCTTTAATAATCCCATCTCATCATTCTTCTATTACCCTACCCTCCCCCCTTTAATCCCATCTCATCATTCTTCTATCACCCTTCCTCCCCCTTTAATCCCATCTCATCATTCTTCTATCACCCTTCCTCCCCCTTTAATCCCATCTCATCATTCTACTATCACCCTTCCTCCCCCCTCTAATCCCATCTCATCATTCTTCTATCACCCTTCCTCCTTCCCTTTAATGATCCATCTCATCATTCTTCTTTCACCCTTCCCCCCCCCCCCCTCTAATCCCACCTCATCATTCTTCTATCACCCTTCCTCCTTCTCCTCTAATCCTATCTCATTATTCTTCTATCACCCTTCCTCCTCCCCCTCTAATCCCATCTCATCATTCTTCTATCACCCTTCCTCCCCCTCTAATCCCATCTCATCATTCTTCTATCACCCTTCCTCCTCCCCCTCTAATCCCATCTCATCATTCTTCTATCACCCTTCCTCCCCCTCTAATCCCATCTCATCATTCTTCTATCACCCTTCCTCCTTCTCCTCTAATCCCATCTCATCATTCTTCTATCACCCTTCCTCCTTCTCTAATCCCACCTCATCATTCTTCTATCACCCTTCCTCCTTCTCTAATCCCATCTCATCATTCTTCTATCACCCTTCCCCCTTCTCTAATCCCATCTCATCATTCTTCTATCACCCTTCCCCCATTTAATCCCATCTCATTCTTCTATCACCCTTCCTCCTTCTCTAATCTCATCTGATACCTCCTCTGTCCCCCTTTTCTCTCCTTTGTAAAATGTGCATGGATTATGCAAGATCAATATTAACTTTTACTTTTTTTCATTTGATGATCACGCTTCTATAATAAGTTTTTTTTTTTATGGTGATGGTAATTCTCATGCTTGAGTAGATTACTATTTTTACTATTTTTTATATGGTGACCATTGATTTACTTGATATATTCATTTACTCTTTGATTTCAGTATTGTGCTCACTAATCTGTTATTCAAAATCATTTGTATAAAATTTGCCTTAAATTT
Organism: Lytechinus variegatus; assembly: GCF_018143015.1. Classification (NCBI taxonomy): domain Eukaryota; kingdom Metazoa; phylum Echinodermata; class Echinoidea; order Temnopleuroida; family Toxopneustidae; genus Lytechinus; species Lytechinus variegatus. The sequence continues at coordinate 246,134 of NC_054744.1, read as the reverse complement.
AATCAAGTATTACTGAACATTCTGCTTGATTTTCCAGTCACGCGACCAAGGTCAAAGGTCATTTAGGGTCAATGAACTTACCACTCTCTATGTCACTGGTTGTTCTATTCAAGAAGTACGGGTAGAATATAAATTACAACTTGAATTTAATTCTATATGCAAATGGATTTCAGATAACAGATTATATCTGAATACAGAAAAAACAAAAGTCATGGTCTTAGGGAGTAAACAAAAACTTCATAGATATAGAAATCATTGTATTTACATAAACCATAATGGTGACGAGATAAGTCAATGCTCTAGTATCAAATGTCTAGGTGTTATAATTGATAGACATTTTTGTGGCATGATTAAGTAGATTCTGTTTGTAAAAAAAATATTTGCTAGACTTGCTATGTTAAAAAGAATTCGTCCTTTTGTAGAAAGTGATACCCTGAAATCATTATATATGTGCCTTATTGAATCACAAATGAATTATTGTTGTGAGATATGGGGAAATCATTTTCAGTTTCATTTTTGATCGAATTACCAAGCTCCAAAAAAAGAGCAGCTCGTTTGATCCTTAGATGTCACATATATACCCCATCTAAAGAAATGCTTTCAAATCTAGATTGGATAGCCTTCAAGTACAGAATCATCTATTTTCGATATATATTTGTTTATAAATGTGTTCATGGACACACACCAGAATACTACTCAAATTATTTTCAGGATCTAAACAAAACCCATACGAGAAATACGAGGCAGTCTGTCGGACACGATCTTGTTATTCCAAGGTGTCGATCTGATTATTGCAAACCTTTATTTTACGCCTGTCCAAAACTGTGGAATAGCTTGCCGGTCATCATACATGAATCGTCATCTTTAAATTCATTTAAATATAATCTTAAAAAGCGTTTCAATTTGATTGACTATTAAGGTTTACGCTGGCACCTGCTACTTTGTAAAATTTATGTATTTGAATGTTTGAATACCATTGAAATAATCTCTCTAATTTTGCAATGTTTATTATTGATGTCTTTGCAATTCAGCTTGTATTGCATTTTTTTTTGCATATGTTATGTTGTTTTGAATGTTTTTATCTGTAAATATTTTCTGTTTTTACATTCTTGTGTATAGGGGCCCCATGGGAGATCAACTGATGTTGAATGGGCTACCCCTTATGGAATAAACAATAAAATGTAGACAACTTCCATGGGAGAATCAACATCGAAATCTTTACTTAAGGTTAAGCTTTTAAAATGTCATCATAACTTAGAAAGTATATGGACCTGGTTTATGAAACTTTAACATAAGTTTAATCAAGTATTACTGAATATTCTGCCTGAGTTCAGATCACATGACCATGGTCAAAGTTCATTTAGGGTCAACGAACATTCACCATGTTGGTGGTATTTTTTGAATGCCATAATAACTTTAGTTTGTGGAGCTAAGTTAGGTCATGAGAATGTAACATAAGAGTAATCAAGTATCCTGTGTGTTACATGACCTATGTCAAAGGTCATAGTGTATGAAACTTGGACATAAGATTTATCAAGCATTAGTGAACATCCTGCATCTGTTTCAGTTCATTACATGTACCAAAGTCAATGAACTTTGGCCATGTTTGGGGTATCTGTGGAATTGCTATCATAATTTTAAAAGTTTATGGATAAAGTTCATGAAATGTGGACATAGGGTAATTACGTGTCTGATCATATGATCTGATCATCTTGCACAAGTCTTAGGTCACATGATCAAGGTAAAAATTAATGTCATTTAGGGTCAATTTACATACTGTAGTATTGTATTATATGAATGGTGGTTTTTGTGAATAGATGTACATGAAATCTCGTTTTCAAAGCTATATTGAAATACACCCCAATTATTCAAGTGATAATGTAGGCGTGACTGCCAGAGGTGTTCCACTTGCTATAGTTTGAATGTATGAGAGCAGCACTGTTTCCTCCTTTACTGAACAATGACTTTTAATTACATGTAGTATATTTTTTCCATTCTAACCAATGACTTTCTTGGTATGTGCTCTGTTATTTGCTTGGAAATAATCATTGTAAGCCTTCACCTACACATGTTTTGTTTTCATTTAACTAAACTAACTCATCTTTTCATACATGGCATATATAAACCAGACTGAATCACTTACATCATCGGAGCCTGCACAGCCCACCCAATCAGATAATATTGAAATTGAGGTGTAAGTCTTTCTTATTTGTGCAGTTGTTGATCTGTTTTGCATGAATTAAAGTTAGACCATGAAATTAATTTACAGCTATTCTCAGCATTTTGAATTAGATTGGGATATTTGTGAATATATTTTGTGGTATTTTTTCCCTATGAATCACCTACAGTGAAGTGCTGTATATCAACTCACAAACGTAAACAAGCATATCTGTTTGTACATGTACTGCATTGTATGTTATATAAAAGCAATTTTTTTCTGCACATTTCATTATCTCATTAACAATTTTAGTTTGCCTTTCTGCCTATCAGAAAATAAGAAAAATGATTGATGCACACATTTATTTTTTTAGATAGTTTTGTGGTTTCTACTCTTTTATAAAATCTTAATTGTTTTTATTTCTTTTTTTAAAAGTAGACACCCAAAGAATTAAAAGTATTTTATGATGATTATTGAATTTCTTCATTGTAAAGGGAAGTATTACTGATCACATATATAACTTTCCTTTTTGTCTCACCTGCGAAGCAGAGTGAGACTATAGGCGCCGCTTTTCCGACGGCGGCGGCGGCGTCAACATCAGATCTTAACCTGAGGTTAAGTTTTTGAAATGACATCATAACTTAGAAAGTATATGGACCTAGTTCATGAAACTTGGCCATAAGGTTAATCAAGTATTACTGAACATCCTATTAAAGTTTCATGTCACATGACCAAGGTCAAAGGTCATTTAGGGTCAATGAACTTAGACCATGTTGGAGGAATGAACATCGAAATCTTAACCTGAGGTTAAGTTTTTGAAATGTCATCATAACTTAGAAAATATATGGACCTAGTTCATGAAACTTGGACATAAGGTTAATCAAGTATCACTTAACATCCTGTATGAGTTTCACGTCACATGACCAAGGTCAAAGGTCATTTAGGGTCAATGAACTTTGGCCGAATTGGGGATATCTGTTGAATTCCCATCATAACTTTGAATGTTTATGGATATGATTCATGAAACTTGGACATAATAGTAATCAAGCATCACTGAATATTTTGTGCAAGTTTCAGGTCTCATGATTAAGGTCAAAGGTCATTTAGGGTCAATGAACTTTGGCCGAATCGGGGGTATCTGTTGAATTACTATCATAACTTTGAAAGTTTATTAGTCTAGTTCATTAAACTTGGACATATGAGTAATCAAATATCACTGAACATCCTGTGCGCGTTTCAGGTCACATGACCAAGGTCAAAGGTCAATGAACTTTGGCCGAATTGGGTTTATCTGTTGAATTACCATCAAAACTTTGAAAGTTTATGGATCTGATTCATGAAACTTGTACATAAGAGTAATCAAGTATCACTGAACATCCTGTGCGAGTTTCAGGTCACATGATCAAGGTCAAAGGTCATGTAAGGTCAATGAACTTTGGCCATGTTGGGTTTTTTTTGTTGAATAACCATCATATCTCTGTAAGTTTATTGGTCTCGTTCATAAAAAGTGGACATAAGAGTAAACATGTATCACTGAACATCTTGTGCGAGTTAGAGTAGTATTCAAAGTCAGCACTGCTGCTATATTGAACCGCGTGATGCAGGTGAGACAGCCAGAGGCATTCCACTTGTTATAATAGTGAATGAGGCTATGTCATCTCAGAATATCAATTTAATTTTAAGAGATAAAATAAAATATTTTAAAGATAAAATGACCTCAGAATACCGCCCCAGGGCCTGAACCTCTGCATCAATTTGTAACTTCCCCACATAGCTTGGATTACAGGCGCACGCCACAACGCCCAGTGCTGAGAAGGGTCTCTTATTGCATTTCTTGCTTTCCCTTTACGTCTATAAAAATACTTTTTTAATAGTTACCCATTTTCTAGACAAGGCCTTTCCATCCATATAAAACTTGTCTACAATTATCTCTTATGAATTTTCTTCGGGTGGCTACTTTAAAAGAAAAGGTGAATAATATGGAGCTACATATATCTTGCAGTCATTTTGGTCATACAGATTTCTTTTTTTTTTCTTTTAAGTTACAGATTAAGGCTTTAATATTTTTTTTTTAGATATACATGTAATCTCCAGAATATTCTTCAATATTTTGGATTCAATCTTCTACAATTAAGTTACATATTTGACTTTGTACAAAAAGTAATTCTAGCCAGCCTGTAATGTTTATTTTACTATATAATCCAAGGGAAAATACTCTTTTTTTTTAAATAGTGCAAAAACATTTCTTATGACGTATGAAGGATGTTGGGAAAAATCAGTGGATGAGTAAGGATGAAGAGCAAATGATTTGGATTTTGATACATTTATATGCAGGGTTGTCACCAGGGGCGGTATTCTGAACATTGTCTTTTCTCCATATTTTATCTTATCTCAGAGATATGACAAAATCGGTATTCTGGTGGATGTCATAACTTTTGTCACAAAAATTGTCATAAATTTTGTCTCTTCTCTTTAGCGCGCAGCAAAAATACGCGGCTTTAAATGCGCGTAATCCTTTTATACAAGCAAAAGATATGACAAAAGTTATGACAGGGGGTAGCAGTCATAAATTTTGTCATATCTTTTAGTACCAAATATCCCGATACCCTGTCGACTGAATGTCAAGCAAATAAATATATTATTTAGATTAGATTATGGTATTAGTTTCACTCATCTTCCATGACAATTTTCACAATTATTTCTTCATGCTACAATTACTTAGGCCCTACATATTTATTCCTCCTTTTTTTCTCTGTTTTTCTTACTTTTCTACCTCTCCTCTAAAATTCTTCACAGCTCCCTGTCTCTCTTTGTAATTAAGCGCATCAATATACGCGTCGTTGCGCGATGCCAGCAACTGGTTTGGGGATACGCCCTACCTGCCACGGGGCTTTCCTATTGGCTAGAAGGGCTCCAACTGGGAACTAACGATGATTTTGATTGGTTTGCTTCCGAATAGATGGGTGGGAACTTTGAGAGATATGACAGGGAAAAGACAATGTTCAGAATACCGATTTGTGACAATCATAGCGGTGTCACATCTCGGAGAGAAATGACAAAATTTATGACAAAAGTTATGACAAAGTTACAGAATACCACCCCAGGTTTTTAGTGGAAGCAACCTTGGCTTACACCGTGGATTTAGGGCCGAGATGGGGTAGGGGGAAGGGCAGTCAAATATATTGCTGGACACAAGTGTGACCAAAAAACGTGTTTAAAGGGGTGTATTTTCAGTTTTGGACGAGGGCCCCGCGTGCACTCGTTAAGGGTATCAAAAGACAGATTTTCAAGAAAAAGGGTGGTTTTGAATAACTAGTCAATGGTAAATCATGGGGTCATACGTTCTTAGGGTATTTTTTTGCAAAGCTTTTTTTAAAAACTAGCCAAACATGCTTAGGGTATGTTTTTCCCCCGGGGTTATATTCTGGCGACAACTTGTTTAGGGGTGAAAATATGTAAATAAAGGGGGTTATTTTGTACGGTTACACTTCGTAATTCCGAAACACGTAAATTGCCTATACCTCGATGTTCGTTAATCCGAAAACGAATAAGGGTTCGTTATTCCAAACATTTGTGGCGTTATTCCGATGTTTCGTTACTCCGAAGGTATAATAATCCGAAAACGAAATAAGGTTCGTTGTTCTGAAGGTTCGTTAATCCGAAAACGAAATAAGGTTCGTTGTTCCGAAGGTTCGTTAATCCGAAAACGAAATAAGGTTCGTTAATCCGAAAACAAAATAAGGTTCGTTAATCCGAAAAATGAAAACCGGGAAAGCAGAGGCAGAGGCAAGGGGGGGGAAAGGGGGACACTGTTGCCGTTCAATTGTTATGAGGATAGAAAGGGAAGGGCGGCCGAACGAATTTTCGTTTGGGGGGTAAAGCAAAAAAATGACACTCATACGTCAAAATGGGCACTTTGGTGATATTTTCACCTTAAGATTATCATCTGCTTGAAGTAATTGTGTGTTTGATAGTGATTAAATAGAGAAAAACTTTTTTGAAGTGACTTCTTGATATGGCAAAATGTATATTTAGGCTTTATTTTTCGGGAGAGAGTATAATGAGCAAGCGGCTTGGTAAAACAAAGTCAGAGGTAAAGTTGTAAAACGTTTTTTGGGGTCAATTATTCTTAAAATGGCATTATTGCGAGGTGTTGCAAGCGTGTATCACAAGCTAAAACTTAAGGGTATTCAAATAAAAAATGAAAATAAGTTTTTAAAAATCTGAACAGATTTCTGCTGTCGTTAAAAAGATGTGCATCTAACTAAAGAATTAACACGAGCGCAATACGCGAGCTTAAACATACTGACCAGAAAAGGAATCTGTTAAAGAAAGCATTTAGTGACCTCTTTAGGATGCATATTTCACCAATCGAATGAGAGTGCGAAGCGCAAGCTGAAAATTTGCAATATTCCAGCCTGAAAACTTAACTTAACTTGTATACTTTAAAAAGAGCAGTTTATTTCGAAAAAACATGAAAAACGGCATATTTATTTTTGAAAAAGGAACTTCCCCATTTTGGAAAATATTCATTTCCCTGTTTTTTATTTCATTTTTGGGGTGCAGGTGCCCCCTGCCTCCCTCCCGGCGGATCCAACTTTCGTCAAATAGGGGGGGGGATTTGTTTTCAGCCATATTTTCCTCAATCGGCAGCTTAAAGTTGATTTTTGTTTGTTTCTTTGAAAGGGTAGTCCTAACAGTCAATAATTAGCTTGAATAAAGTAAATATGTAATAATATGATAAACCCTTTTTAAATAATGCGAGCGCGAGCTATATTTTTTTTATATGATGGGCAATATGTTTGTGATCTTCAAAATAAGATGCCTATGTAACTAAATTTATGATACAGTAATAACTTCGAGCAAGAAGCGCGAACAGAAATTTTAAATATATAAAGCTCTGGCCTGATCTAAAGGGGACATTTAAAGAACTTTTTGCAGTTAGCCATGAAGACGATGCGTGCTTCAACCAGTGGCGGCGGAACGTATTTTCCTTGGGGGGGCAACGCCAAAAAAGGGGCCAATAGGGGCAATTTGGTGCAAATGGATGTTTTCACCATGAGATTATCATCTGTGTAAAAGGTTCTGTGTTTTGTAGTAATCAAATCGAGCAAAATTTTTTAAGTGATCACTGATTGATAAGTTATATATTTACGTTTCATTTCTGCGAGCATAGCGAGCAAGCGGTTTGGGGGAAAAAATCAAATCTGAAGATGTAAAATTCGCCTTTTTGTTCAATTACTGATAAAAGGGCATCCTTGTGAGATGTTGCAAGCGAATCACGTGCTCAAACTTTTGGAAATTTCATGTAGGCCTAGAATGATAATGATATAGATATTATTTACCCAGGGAAGCCACTTCAGTTCTGAAAACTGTTCTCCAAGCTATTATTTTTTTTTTTACAAGAATGCTTAGAATATCCAGTTTTCAGGTTGGAAAATCAGAAAAATTTGGCTCACGTTTCCCCCTCGCATCAAGTATTGTTTATTGAGGGACTCTTTCTATTCCTGGTTACAAAAAAAAGTATAAAATATCCAGTTTTCAGGTTGGAATATCACAAATTTTAAGCTTGCGGTTCGCGCTCTCATTATTTAGTTCGTGAGATATTTATTCTATTCATGAGTCACTAAATGCAGTCTTTAAAAGGTTACTTTCTGAAGCCTTTTGCATAAAACTTTGGTAAAAACTGAAAACTAAGGTTAGTCTGACATTCCACCATTGACTTTAGCACAGGGCAAAAACTCTGGTAAAAACAACCTGAGTTTTCTCAGGTAAAAAAGTTTTATGCAACGGGCCCAGGGTCATTATACAAATTACAGCTCGCCCTCACGTTAATTCTTTAGAAAGATACACATCTTTCTAACGATTACAATAAATGCTCAGAATGTTTAAGTTCACGTCTTGTTACATGAAATGTCTTCTAGTTTGAGCTTGCGATTCGCGCTTTCAACATCTCACAAGGATCATTATCAGAATAATTTATTACCAGCAGAAGCTGTTATTAAAAATGACATCCCCTCCAATTCAAATCCTATTATCTAGAGGTTACTCGCACGAGACCAACACACTTGATCTCATGCATCTTAAAAACCATTTGCTTAGGCAGCAATTGCTCAGATAAAATTGAAATTAGCCTATGCTTGATCAGGGTGCCTATTCTTAATGAAAAAAATGCTTTTGGCCACAACACACGCATGTATCATCGATCGTTATTACTATCATTGCATAATAACGTCTAATCTTGTAATGACAACACCGTTTTTGTTACCAAAATGAATTATTTTCATTTTCGGAAATCCGAACCTTATTTCGTTTTCGGATTGATGAACCTTCGGAATTACGAACCTCATTTTGTTTTCGGATTGACGAACCTTCGGAATTACGAACCTCATTTTGTTTTCGGATTAACAAACCTTCGGAATTACGAACCTTATTTCGTTTTCGGATTAACGAACCTTCGGAATTACGAACCTTATTTCGTTTTCGGATTGACGAACTTTCGCAATTATGAACCTTCGGAAATACGAACCTTCAGAATAACCGAACCTTCGGAATTACGAATGTACATCGACCGAGATTCAGGGCATCTACACCGAGTTTGTGCGACTCATGCGAAAGAGTAGACGACTGCGTAGGCTGAGCGCTGTATGCGTTTTTGTACACAGAGTAAAAACTTCAGGATTGAACATTGAAAATATCATTTTCATATCATATTTATTAATTGTCACTAGTTTGGAGATTAGTACAGGACAGATGGGTGTGATATTGCATTGATTGTAGGTTAGCAATGTCGAATTGATGGAAGACAGATTATCACTAATTATATTAATTTTCCTCTTTTGTTTTCTGTGTAGTCCTGAGGGAGACAGAGGAGGAACCTCTCCAGCTGTGGTGTAATGACTGTCTATTGCAAACTGCCTTCAACAAGCAGCTCAACTTTCTTGTTTTCATCACCCATGTTTCCTTATCTTCTGTTTCTTTGTATGGATTTGATTTTATGATTTTTTGTCTTTGATTTTAAAACTATATTTTGAAATACTGTAATGTCTTGAGAGTCAGGGGGTGATTCACGGACAGTTAAAATCAATGTTTGCAAGATGAAGACCAACCAGATATTAGATTTTATCTCATTTCAAAGTTGATTCAGTTTGTTGGTGAATTAGCCCCAGTTATACATTTTCAGTGAACCAATAATTACAGTGTGCCCCCCCCAATATAACGAAACTGTGATTGATCGATGATTTATCATTACTTAATAATAATTTCAATAGACAAATGACCTATCATTGTAGAGTCTCCTATTTCAGCTGGTATAACACAGAAGATTTATCATTGAAAGAGCAATTGATTGAATACATTGAAGAGAGGATACCAAAAAGTCACTTCGTGGGCAGTATGTGTGTTTAATAAAAAAAATCACATTTTGAAAAGTTCAATATTTGCTCTTTAATTTGATACCTCAATCACAGAAAGTGGTCCAGAAATTACACTTCTGTTTTTTAAATAAGACGTGAAGTCTGAAATATAACATGAAGAGGTTTTACAGGTAAGTTGGACAGACTATCTTGACACTCTGTTTTGTTGATGATCAGCCATGCATGAAGCCATCATAACTGTGTGTTCGATTTGATGGGAAAATGGAAAAAAAACTTTTGTTAAATGACATTATGACAATACAAGCATTGTTTCAAAGAAACAGAACTTTGTTATTTCTTAACCATTTTGTAATTGAGGTATCAAATCAAAGAGCATATATTTTATTATACTTTTCAGACGTGATTTCCTTTTTGAACCTCAGATACCACCTGCCAAGTATTCTGTTTGGTATCCTTCAAATTGTTTTGCTCACTTGTACGTGAATGAGAAATCTTCTGTTATACCAACTGAAAGAGGAGACAATAATAGGTGATTTGCCTATTGTATTTGTGATTAAGTAATGATAAATCATCAATAAATATTGTATTTGTTTTCTATAGGATGCACTTAATTATTGAAGACAAAGAATTGAATTACTATTGTACATGTAGATGTTAATATGAATTTAAAACTAAACTTTAATATGAATACTTTACAATGAAGGCAGCTGGGTGATATATGTGAACCATAATGAATTTGAAATTCTCTTAACTACTAGTACATGTATAATATTGATTTGTTAATTTTTTTTCCATGTCATGTGCTGGCAAATATGGTGGAATTAAAATTGTAATCAGCATCAGTTGAGACTGTTGCATGTTTTCCTCCAAAATAATGATTCACATGTGTGTCCACCTATTTCTGTTGCTATGGCTTTAATAACTATTTTGAACTACATAACTGTAATACTATGCCTCTTCACAAATACATATGGCCACTTAAACTCCCCTTTTGAATTTTTTTTATTCATCACTATTTATGTAATTCTCCCCAATTCTATTTGTAGGCCTACATGCTGAATGCTGATATACATGTAGATCATGAGTGAGTGAACTGAATCTGTGTTCATATATTTCCTCTATGCAGTGTAAGAAATGATAAAGAGATTTAAGTAGTTTCTTTCATTGGTAGTTTACAGGGATGTTGTAATCATTGTGTACATACACTGTATACAATTCCAGAATTCGAATGATTTTATCCAACGCATGAATTGGATTTTCTGGAGCTTACAAGTTTTGCTGTCTTCGAAAGTGGAGATGATTACAAGTGATGACATGTATGTAAAATTCAGTTTTTGTATCTTAAAACAGTATTCGTTATTGTTGATGATACTAAAAATATAGAAGCTTATATTATTCTAATAATTTCTATGATATTAAAGATGCATAGAAATAAAAGAATGCACTGATAACTCAAAAACACAACAATGAGTTGCTAAAATTAGACTAGATACTGGATCTCTGAAAGTTTACTTCTACAAGACCAGGGCACCATTTCATAAAAAGTTGCTTCTAAAGCAACTCTTGCTGGAATGTCGACTTCCATTGGAAGAGTCAATCAGGGGAGCGTTTCATCAATATTTTCATCCAACAAGTTGTCAGATCTGACATCTTTCAATGATTTTGATTGGCTGATAGGCACTGTTCCTATGGTAACTGTCGGATAAAACGTCTGACAAGTCCTTTCATGAAACGCCCCCCAGGAAGTATTCCTCTTTTTTGTTTTTTTTTTGTTTTTTGTTGTTGTTTTTTGGCACATGGAACTTTCTAAGAAAAACAAATGTCTACTGATCAAAATGGCTGCCTGTTGTCAGCCGATGCATGAATGTAGGCTCACTGATTTCGCGCATGCGTAGCTCATCTCGCAGAATCCGGTAACGAGAATTTATGAGATAAAATGATTATTTCACATTATTACAGCAATTTATATTTATGATGATAAAAGTTGTTATTCTTTGTGTGTAAACTGCCTACCGTATTTTGTTGTATTTTGAAGAAGAAAAAATCATATTCAGAAACTAAAAGACAAAGCTTGTATACAAAGTATTCATTATTTTTATTTCTTTAATAAAAAGAAGCGTATTTATCAGCGCAATGTTTGTTTGTAGACCATAGAGGCTTGATAGATTAAACTTCATGGCATGTATTTTATCCCATTAAACTACATGTATTTAAAAATAAAACTGCTAATGTCATGTTTAACTTCTTGATGTACATATTGTATCCATGTTACTTGAATAGCCATTCATTTGTCTAATTATGCAATTGACCCAGACTCAGAAATGGAAATTAGAGGGAAAATGTATGCCTCTTGTACAAGAGTAGACCAGTTCCATGCTTCACATATGTAACATGTATGATATCAGTCTTGCCTAGAGGGGATCATCACTCTGACATTTAAAACGAGATTTTAAAAACCTCAAACTCCCAATGTTGAATGTCCACCTAAACAATGTTACCTGTAAACAACAATACTATTTTAGCTGAATAATAGAGAAGATTGAATACCTTTCAAGTCATGAAAGTCTACCTTATTTTGAGTTGCTGATGTCTCTGTCTGATTTTGTATAACACATTTCATATTATGATTGTTGTAATTACTTCACATGAAATTATCTGCAAGTAATATATTTGTGTATAGATATTTTGCCTGATGCTACATGTATTTGGTTGGTATATTGTTCTATCAATGTTATTTACCGTATTGCAAATTTTGTTTACAGTAGCTTTTGCATAGAGCCACTTGTACTGCATACAAATGATTCACAGTGAAACCCAAGAAAGCCAAACAGAGTGATGATTATCAATGATATAACCTAATCAAACATACAATAGACAAATGCAGAGTGGCCAACTATATTGTACTGATTTTAAGTATTTAGTACTGAAAAATGAGAACAATATTGATGGTTTCATGCAAAATACTGATTTCTAAAGTTGTTGGTTTTATGTGTTGTCCTATGGTATTTCCTAATATAAATAATGATTTTATATTACTGACAGCTTTACCTATCATTATATAGCACCTCCTTCATCAGGTATAACTTACATGACTCACCTTTCATGTGTGAGTGAGCAAAAGCATTTTGATCATGAACAGATTGATATCAAAGGGACTGTTCAAGATCATGTGATAAAGAAATCTGCATTTTTTTTGTCTCTTTGTAAGTTCAGCAAAAATAAAAGCTCTTTGATTGTTTCAAAGAATTGAAACAGAATTTGTATGAAAAAAAATATATATATATATCATTTGTACATGTACTTTCATGGAGGTGATTTAAATTGCTATTCCAATCAAAATTTTAGTCAACTTGATTTAAATCCACCAACCCTGATTGGAGTTCAAGCATTGTAAACTTCACAATTTTCTATGATCAAGGTATCAAATTAAAGACCATATTTTGTTTTTTTTTAATTCAGACACACTTTGCCAAAGTGCTTTTTGGAATTATTCAAATTGGTTTTTACTCGTGCATAAATGATGAATTTTCTGAATTATACCATGCAGGTGAAAGAAGAGACTGTAACCTTTAAAATTTTAGGGTATTTGTCTATTGCAATTATGATTAATTTATATATCATCAATGGATAATTATCGCTTTTGTTTTCCTTGGGATGCACTGTGTAATGTAAAAATATATATATTTGAAGAGTATGGTGTATTTGTGACAACTTACTGTAGGAACAAAAATTTGATGTAGCAGTAGCAATTCAATAGAGCATGTAAATATTTGGTGAATGGAAGTAAAAAAAAAAAGAAGTGAATTCTATGATATGAAAGATAAGAAAATTAGTTTAATGTTTATTACTTTTAAAGTAAAATTAAATGCTTTATCTATCATTTTTTCTCTCAAGGGGATGTTTACCCTAATAAAAAGTTTATTGCAAAAGTAGCCAAAAAATGATTAAGAAATATTAGTAAAAGTTTGAAGAAATTCCACCAAAGATTTTAAAGTTACTAGAATTTTATTTTTTGTCTCACAGAGCAGAGCGAGACTATGTAGGCACTGCTTTGCTGACGGCGGCAGCATATGGACCTACTTCATGAATCCTGGACATTAGAGTAATCAAGTATTATTGAACATCCTGCTTGAGTTTCAGGTCACATGACCAAGGTCAAAGGTCATCTAAGGATGAACTGTGATCATCAGTGTTGTTGGGGAATCGAAATCTTTAATCAAGGTTCAGTTTTTGAAATGTCACAACTTTAAAAGAATATGGATCTAGTTTATGAACTTTGGCTATGTTGGGGTGTTTGTTGAATTGCTCTCATAAAATGTATGGATTTAGTTAATGAAACTTGGACATGAGATTAGTCAAGTATCAATAAATATCCTGTGCAAGTTTCTGGTCATATGACGAAGGTTAATCAGGGCCATGTTGGGCAATCAACAGTGAAGTTTTAAACCAAGGATAAGTTTTTGAAATATCATAGGTTGTGGATCTAGTTCATGAAATGTGGACATATGGGTAATTACGGGTCACTGATCGTCTTACAAAAGTCTTCATTCACATGATCAAGGTCAAATGTCATTTTGGGTCAATTAACTTAGAAGTTATTATCATATGAATTTTATTTGTAAATAAAATTTTGTTCAAGTCATTTTTTTTTCAAAGTCAGCACTGCTGCTATACTGAAATCATGTAATGCATGCAAGACAGCCAGAGGCATTCCACTTTTTTTTTTATTTGTAACTTCATATGTGAGTAGTTTTCCCATACAGCATATTGTGTTGTAAATAAATCAGTGAAATTTCATTTTCGAAAAAAAAAAGATTAAAATGGTTTTCGTTGTACCATCAGTGTATTAACAGACACATTTCACACCAGCCCTGAAAGAATTTTTTATTCATCGCGAACGATTTAGAAATTGAAATTTGTGCATTTTATATAATGTGCATGTGCGGAAGCTGCTCGATTTGTATGAAATCACAAATCTAAAATACGAGTAACTTTCTAACTCTTAAATGAATATTCTTCAATATTTGTAATTATTTTTTTGTGATATTTTCACAGCAAACTTCTAGTCAGGGTAAACTTTCCCTTTCATGCTCGCCTTTCGATTGTCAGTCACATATCCTATCTCTGTTTAATTATTATTATTCAATTTTGGTGCTTATTTTTTTTTTCTAGATAAACTTTTGTTTTTATTCATTTTGTCATTATGAAAGTGTGTTATCTATCCAGGGTGACAATGATGTCTGGGTAACGTTGTGCTTTCTATAGCAATTTTAGCAATTCTGTTGTATGAATATAATTCTTTTGAATGAAGGAAATCAAATTTGTATTATCACTCTTTTCCAAGTTTTATGCATTGTTACTTTTCATATACATATTTCTTACTGTACTGTGATCTTTTTCTCACTTTATATATATATTTATATATATACACTTGGTGAATGCTATCCTTATATATATATATATATATATATATATTATATATATATATATATATATATATATATATATATATATATATATACTTTTTTATGAATTTTGAGGCTTAGAGCATTTTTTTATACAATCTATATATGACTTCATGATGTGAACACATACAATAAAAAAAGAAAGGTGGGAGAAATCTAAATGTGGATGCATATTCTGGTCTAACTTTTTTATTAAAGATTGACATGAGAGAAGAGAGATGGGTAAAGGATGGAAGATAAGTCTGCATAAATCAAATATTTTTTTTTGGAAGCAAATCATTCCTCAAATCATACTTTGTAAATTATGTGACTACATAAATACATGTACTTCTTTTGAGTTGTATTTTCCCAAGTTTTATAGATATCTGTGGAGATTCGACTTACACAGATTCATCTGCAGAGGTTGATCTTCTCTTACTCGAATAATAGTCACCTATAGTAGTTGAAGTAATTTTCAAACCTGATTGTGCAAAAAAAAAAATTATAAATTGAATTTTGCTGAAGTAAAACATATTTAATCCACTACAGCAAACTTGCCAGTATGTTACCATACCCGGGGGCACTAACATTGACGAGTGCATACCATGCGCAACCAAAAAAAAAAACATAAAAAGGATGTCTTTTTCAACACAGCAATGTACAGCGATACGTGTTTCGGGTAAAATTTGCGAGGGTATGAAATATAGACTTAAATGTTCTATAAAGGATGAACTTTATGCCCCAATAGTCAACACTGCATGTGTATTAGTACTATAGGATTTTAGTTTAGAACGGATTCGCCAAAAATCCCTTCAAATTTATTACATTTATGGGTAAAGTGCATTATTACATTTGTTCATTTTGTTGGCAAAGTGTTATTACATTTGTGTGCATTATTACATTTGTGGGCGTTATTACATTTGTAGGTGCAACACCCCCCCCCCCCCCGTGAAATTTAGCTATATCAACTAGAAAGTTAAACCAACTGGAAAAGGAGATGGGGGTGGGGTTGTAGATTGAGAGTGTGAATTATGATGTTATGCTTTTCTAAAAATTCATTTCATCTATCTCTCCAACTCCACTACCAAATACGAGGACACCTTTTGTATTTTTCTCTGTTTATTCAAACCCAAAATATCAAATTTTGACACAAATATAGCGTGGATTGAAGAGAACGCATGCTACTTATTCAATGTTACATGGAAAATAAATGAATAAATGTTCATCCATATTTTTATTACTATATAAATAATAGACACCAGAAATAAAATACTCCAAAAATTTGTTTTACCCAATTGATCGTGAGCCCGGTAGCCGCTGTGCAGCGCCAGATCGACGAGGCTCTATCCCTTTATTGTTGAACGCCAAATAGGGTAACAGCAACTCCCATCTTTACGTCTTTTGGTCTCACGCGGCCCGGGGTTTGAACCCCCGACCTCCCGGTTGTGAGACGGACGCTCTAGCAACTGAGCCAACACAGCGGTTATGCTATCATGTTATCATAACTTAATGAAAGAGTATGAATTAGAAGAGAAAAGAAAATAATAATAAGTTAAAAGAAGATGACTAGAAAAGGAAGGGGAAGACTGAAAAAGAGAATTGTCGGTCCTTCAAACCAGAGTGGCGCTAGTATGTTGTCTTCCACTGACCATTCATAGTCAATTTGACAAATTCACAGCATTCACAACAAATTCAAAACAAGACAGGGGATGGATATGCAGCTATATAGAAAAAAGTTTCATATCGTACATTTGCATATAGCATGGAACGAATTTAATGCCTCCCCTTTGAGCAGATATGCTTTGCCCAAAATTACTTGCTGAAAATCGAAAGAGATCATTTTGGGAGTCGGGAAGTGAGGGTAATATTTACCCGCTCCGAACAGAAGAGCCGGCATTTTGTGTCAATGCAATTAAAAAAAAAAAAAAAAACTTTCATACTCTTTACACCCGTATCATCTGGCAAGAATATGATTCCCACAACCGAAAAGGGAAAAAAAAACGGAGTATAAAAAGATGTGGGAAACAAAAGGGAAAAGTGATTTTGTATTAAGAGAGAAGATCAACGTTTCGTTTAGGTTTTTATTCTTTTGACAAAAAAGAAGGAAAAACAACAAAGCTGTACCTTTCTTCCCTTGTCTCCTTTCGCTTTTTCTTTTTCTCCTTTTTCTCACCTTTTTTCCCTTTTGGGAGCGTCTGCTCTTTCCCCTCTCTTTTCATCTTCCTCAGTCATTTATCATAGCTACTACTGAACTTTGTCCAACAGGTATTTTAGTAAGCATTGCTGCAAATGTATACTGTGTGATTTTGAAAAGTATTTCAGGTTGGAAAAATCTCAGAACAAGTCAATGCAGGTCTAAACTATTGGAAACATACCCGAAAAATACTATAAAATGTCCTCACACTTTCTTTCAGCACTATAATTGGCTCAACTAGACTATATCTTTAACATATTCACATAGGCAGATCCAGGTCGGGGCCCGAGGGGCCCGCCCCCCCCCCCCCCCCCCCTCCATTGGCGGAGCAAAAATAGAAAAAAAGGGAAGGAAAGAAAAAAAAACGAAGGAATGGAAAAGAGAAAGAAGAAGAGGAGGAAGACGAGTAAATAAAATAAGATGAGAGGAAGACTTGGAAAAATAAATTTCATGCCACTGTATAAAATTTCGCTCGCGCTTCGCGCTCGCATTGCCTGTTAAGTGATTCACATATCTTGTTCAACATGGAGCTTAAATATCAAGTTTGGAAGTAAATATACAAAACATATTTCTCCTCGGAAATCGAACTTTCATTAATTTGTGTGATGTACAAATTGATTTTTAAAAGCGCTCTGTAAAAATGTCAGTTTTATGGTCTGAATATTAACATTTTCCGCTCGCACTGCGCGCTCGCGAATTTTTATTTATCAGATACCTATTATTTTCACGTATTCCATAAAGTTTTCAAAATATTCCTTTTCAGATCTAATTGTCAAAACGTATCAGCTATAGCGCTGCCATGCTTGCATTTTGAAAAATATCAGCTCTTTATCAAGTGCGATTTATATCCACCTTACACTTTTCCTACAAATTGTTTGAAATATAAAGCTGAAATTGACCCCCCTTTTCAGATCGAAATATCAAATATTTTAAGCGCGCGCATGTTCATTTAGTTATCCATTTTCAGATCACTATATAAAAAATTGTCTGCTCGCCCTTTGTTCTCGAATTATTAATGTAGGGAGATCACTCCTTTCTCATCCCTTTCATGATTTACAAAACATGTGATTTTGAAAAGTATTTCAGGTTGGAAAAATCTCAGAACAAGTCAATGCAGGTCTAAACTATTGGAAACATACCCATACTATAAAATGTCCTCACACTTTCTTTCAGCACTATAATTGGCTCAACTAGACTATATCTTTAACATATTCACATAGGCAGATCCAGGTCGGGGCCCCAGGGGCCCGCCCCCACCCCCCCACCCCCTCCATTGGCGGAGCAAAAATAGAAAAAAGGGAAGGAAAGA
Source organism: Lytechinus variegatus (assembly GCF_018143015.1). NCBI lineage: Eukaryota > Metazoa > Echinodermata > Echinoidea > Temnopleuroida > Toxopneustidae > Lytechinus > Lytechinus variegatus. The sequence continues at coordinate 227,653 of NC_054744.1, read as the reverse complement.
AAAAAAAACGAAGGAATGGAAAAGAGAAAGAAGAAGAGGAGGAAGACGAGTAAATAAAATAAGATGAGAGGAAGACTTGGAAAAATAAATTTCATGCCACTGTATAAAATTTCGCTCGCGCTTCGCGCTCGCATTGCCTGTTAAGTGATTCACATATCTTGTTCAACATGGAGCTTAAATATCAAGTTTGGAAGTAAATATACAAAACATATTTCTCCTCGGAAATCGAACTTTCATTAATTTGTGTGATGTACAAATTGATTTTTAAAAGCGCTCTGTAAAAATGTCAGTTTTATGGTCTGAATATTAACATTTTCCGCTCGCACTGCGCGCTCGCGAATTTTTATTTATCAGATACCTATTATTTTCACGTATTCCATAAAGTTTTCAAAATATTCCTTTTCAGATCTAATTGTCAAAACGTATCAGCTAGCGCTGCCATGCTTGCATTTTGAAAAATATCAGCTCTTTATCAAGTGCGATTTATATCCACCTTACACTTTTCCTACAAATTGTTTGAAATATAAAGCTGAAATTGACCCCCCTTTTCAGATCGAAATATCAAATATTTTAAGCGCGCGCATGTTCATTTAGTTATCCATTTTCAGATCACTATATAAAAAATTGTCTGCTCGCCCTTTGTTCTCGAATTATTAATGTAGGGAGATCACTCCTTTCTCATCCCTTCCCTGATTTACAAAACATGAATAGAGTGTCCCGTTCTAGGTCTAAATCTCGAATTATTCCTCTCGCGCTTCGCGCTCGCATTATTTGATTGTTGAAATATGTAACGTCTTCGTGGCTAAGTGCAAGCAGTCCTTAAAAGGCACTTTTCGATCAGTTCAAATCGTATACAAACACTTTTCTGCTCGCTCTTTGCGCTCGCATTATTAATGTAGGAAGATCCCCTCTTACTCATCCTTTTCATGATTTACAAAACATGAATAGAGTGTCCCGTTCTAGGTCTAAAACTAGAATTTTTCCGCTTGCGCTTCGCGCTCGCATCAATTATTTAGTTATATAGCTATCCTGTTCATAATTACAAAAATTTATTAAAGTTTTCCATTCTTTATGTATAGTAGAAATGTCAATTTTTTTAAGCTCGCGCTTCGCGCTCGCATTATTTTGTTGCTGAAATAAGTAACGTCTTCATAGCTAACTGCAAGCAGGTAGGCCTACCTTTCCGATCAGTTCAAAACGTGTATCAAAATTTTTGCTCGCGCTTCTTGTTCGTAGTCAGGCGCGCCGGAACACTTTCAGTTTTTTTTTTTTTTTGGGGGGGGCAAAATCCCGAAGGGGGCACAATATTTTTGACAGCGTGAGATACCGAAGCGATCGAGCGGGAGAGGGTGTGGCGCCCCCACGGTAAGGACTTTGTGTAAAAATGGAGTATAAAAGTTGCGTTTCTAAGAGCATTCAAAAATAAATTTCTTGAGAATTGGACATAGAATTCACTACGAAAACTATAATTATTATTTATGAGAACCTATGAAATCTACGCGCGAAACGGTCGAACCGGAATGTGGTTTCATGTCTAATCAATTAAAGGGATGGTTCGGGCTGAAAATATGTATATTTTAATACATAGAGTAAAATTCACTAAGCAAAATGCCGAAAATTTCATCAAAATCGGACAATGAATAATAAAGTAATTGAAGTTTAAAGTTTAGCAATATTTTGTGAAAATAGTCGTCATGATTATTCATTAGTTGGGTTGATGATGTCACATCTCCACTTCCCGTTTTCTTATGTTATTAGATAAAATCTTATTTTTTTCATTATTTCATACTTGTGTGAATAATATGTCCCCCTTATAATGAAAAAGTTGCAGCAATAAATATCTAATGCACTAAATCAGTTGTCAATCCAATTTTACTAGTTCTTGGAGGAAAAAAATTGAATAAACCTAATTTCATATGATAAAATGCAAAAAACAAGTGGAGATGTGACATCATCAGCCACCCTAATGAATATTCATTACGATTGTTTTCACAAAATATTGCTAAACTTTGAAATTCAATAACTTTGTTATTTGTTATCCGATTTTGATGAGATTTTCAGCATTTTGCTCAGTGAATTCTACTTTATGTATTAAGATATAAATATTTTCAGCCCGGACCATCCCTTTAAATTACGTATTACGCTTATATTGACTCAAAATACCAGAAATTAAATTTTTCATGCAATATCCTTTCAGAAACATTTATTTATGTACATTTACATACACGGACGACGCGAGAGAGCACAATCATCATAAGTTTCAATAAATTCCCGTCAGAACAAGGAGTGTATTAAGCAGAAGAAGCGTAACAACAGAAACAAAAGAAATTCTAATGAATTTATTTTCAAATTTAAAATGTTATACTGTTCTGACGTGGCAGACGTCGATAAGCACTTAAATCAGCATTGGAGAAAGTCCCTGATTATCCATGCGTGGGCAATACATTTCCTATTTTGTAACAGGAGGAAAAAGAAATCTAACAATTTAAACTTTTCTGAAAATCATTAAAGTTTAATACATTACTCGATTTATGCGTTTCCTTTTGCATGTTTTGTATGGCTGGGAAGCACTTTGGATGACTTCAAAATGTTCTTTTTTTTCTTTACATATTTTCTGGGGAAAACGTGACCATAACCAGGAAATGATTAATATCAAATTCCAAGATTTTATTAGTAAATAATAATGAACTGATTGACAAACTACCGTAGTTCATAATGTACATTATGTAACATTATTTAGAAGAAAACAATTACATTCCAAAAGTGGATGTGGTTGACGGTATACACTTTCAATTTGCCATTCAGTTTTAGTCTGAAATGTATTCATTAAAAGGTTAAACGTTATAACACTGTAATTAGATGGTAAAGGGGCTTATCAAATGTATGTTTCACAGAGGTACATGTTCGTCGAAAGACGCGAGGCTTACTATGATATGTAATTGCCCCATCAGGGGCGAAATTTTTTCATTTCTGACAATGGAAATGTCACTTTTTAGGCAGAAAAGTGCCTCCATCGTTTACTTTTGTCCTTAAATAATTTATAATTTTTCTACTTTTAGGGGGCACATGGGGGGGGGGGGCAAAATCTCGTTTTGCCCCCCGCCTATGTTCGTAGTAATTATGGCAGGCAAATCTTTTTTTCAGAATGTTCAAATTTTAGGAAAAATACATACAATTAAAAAAAAATGCTCGCGCTCGCATTATGAAATAAGGATTATGATATTATACATTTATGTTGATTTAAGTTCAAGTTCAAGTTCATTTATTTCTTTCCACAACCAAAATACAATGTATACATGTACGATATCAATAAGGTTAAAAGAAAAAACGCAACAGGAATAAAAGCTTATGGACAATGAGCTAAATAGATATCGAAAAATATGGGAAAGAGGTGGTCTGTATAGAAGCAACGCTTGTTAAGCACAGATCACCTTTGATACAACAAAATATGTATGACACAATATAATTAAACGTCTGCACTGAGAAAAAAAGCAGCAGATAAGAAGAAAAAAAAAAAGTATATATACATATATATACAGTAATAACATAAGAAAAACAACTAACTAGAGTAGGGTAAAGGAAGGTAAGTACACACGACAAAACAGGGGGGGGGGGTACTAATCCAGTTGTCTGTAGTAAGTATAAATGAATAAATAACAGATCTAGCATTAATACTTAAATATCGCTATGAGGATTTTTCTAGTTAAACACTCAGAATCAAGAGTTGAAGAGGAGTTTAGGCCTACAGAGGTTATATATATAAGTCTAAAATTATACATTATTTACATTACATATATAAATCCAAGAAAAGAAAAAAAGTCTATAAATAATCCATATACTTGTAGTAGGGTATAAAAACAGAAGAAAAGGAAAATAATATCAATAATGCAGTACGATATGTAGCACGAAATGTCACGTTTCAATGTAGGTGTACAACATACAAAATTTTACTTTATGTTTAAAAACAGATAAGCTGACACACTGCCTGATAGAATTGTCTAGAGAGTTCCAATATTTTGGTCCAGCATATGCAAGTGAATTAATTCTGAGCTGAGTTCTTACTGATGATACATGGTATAAAGCAGCTTGCCTCGTAGAGTATTTGTGTATTTGGTTATTCTTAACAAAAATAGATGCTATAGCCATGGGTACACCACCTTTCTCCAACTGATACATGAGGCATCCGAGATATAGACGATATATATCTTGGACCTTCAGCATTTTGTTTTCGTAAAAAAGCTTATCAGTGTGAGCGCGCATATCAGCCGCCGAGATAATTCTCACTGCTCTCTTCTGAATAAGCAGGATTTTTTCTAAGTAAGATTTGGCTGTGGTTCCCCAGGCAAGCACACCGTAATTTAGGTAGGGCAAAATTAAGGAAGAGTACAATGTGCGAAGTACACTCCTAGGGAATATAAACTTCAGCTTGTTAATTACACCAACATTTCTGGAGAGTACTTTACATAAATGGGATGCATGCGCCTTCCAAGACAACTTATCATCAATGTAAAGACCTAGAAATTTAATAGATGATACCTTTTCAATATTTACCTGATCAAAGACTACATTAGCGGGCATAACTGTTTTACTGTTACTGAATAACATATATTTCGTTTTCAATAAATTAAGGGACAGTTTATTTGCGTGAATCCATTTCGTCAGCACACCAAGCTCTCTATTAACAACACCTAAAAGAGTTTCTAAGTTTCTGTGAGAACAGAAAACACTTGTGTCATCTGCAAACAACAAAAAAGAAAATATCTCTGAAGATTTAGGAAAATCATTTACATATAAAATAAAAAGCAAGGGACCCAGAAGGGAGCCTTGAGGTACTCCGCATGTGACGGTACGTCGCATAGATGAAGATGTTTCATTAAGCTGCACAAATTGTTGCTTGTTATTAAGATAGCTTCTAAACCATTCCAGTGCAGTCCCTCTTACCCCATAATAGGAGAGTTTGTGCAACATAATATCATGGTTCACTGTATCAAAAGCTTTGGAATAATCCAAGTATATTCCAATCGTGTGAAGATGTTTATCTAGTGCAGAAGATATTTTATCTAACAGGCATAGAATGGCATGAGAAGTTGTGTGCTTCTCACGAAAACCAAATTGGGAACTTGAGAAAACTTGACAAGACTTCAAAAACTTAATCAATCTAATGTATACAAGTTTTTCCAAGATTTTAGAGAATACAGAGAGTAGAGAAATGGGTCTATAATTACCCATTTCTACAGGGTTTCCTTTTTTATATATAGGCACAACTTTAGCTATTTTCATTTTTGCAGGAACACTTCCATGCACTAAAGACAAGTTAAAAATGTGAGTGAGAGGTATAACTACAAATGAAATTACATCTTTTATCAAGTCATTAGTTATACCATCGAAACCTGGGCTCTTCTTCCTTTTCAAGCCACTTACAACATCTATAACCTCAGTATTGACAACAGGAACAAAAAATAGGTTTTTTTCATTTGGACTGTCCAAATAATTATCAAAGGTTTCTTGGATATTAGGTATAGTGCTAGATAGAGTAGTACCAATATTAGAAAAATAATCATTAAAGGCTTCACACATCAGTTTCTTATCTTCAATACAATCATCTTTCCAGACAAGTTTTGTAATAGTTTGTGGTCTAGGATTAGATTTCAAAACATTACGAATAACCTTCCATGTTCCTTTAACATCATTACATGCAGACTGCAGTTGAGAATGATAGTAGTCTTTCTTTGCTTGGCGCAGAGCAGAGGTCAGTACATTTTTGTATTGGGTATATTTTGACTTAGATTCAGTGGTCTGCTTTGCTTTATACCTACAAAACAAACGATTTTTCTTATTTATTGACCTAAGTAAAGATTTTGTAACCCATGGCATTCGAGGTATTTTATTATATTTTTGTCTACATTTCTGCACTATAGGAAAACATCTATCATAACATAACATAAACATGTCCATGAATTTATTGAAAGACTTATCAACATCTGTTTCATTAAGGACTTCACTCCATTCAGCTTTTTCCAATTCTCTCTTAAATTGTGAAATGTTATGTTGAGTAAAATTGCGTGTTAGCTTTTTACTGAGTGCATCGCCAGAGTTCCTTGATACTAAAGATGTTCTAGCAAAAATAGGGAAATGATCTGAAATATCAGTTACAATAATGCCAGCAGAGGGAATAGGGTGCAAGTTGGTGAAAATATTGTCGATTAAAGTTTGCGAGTTCTCTGCTACTCTAGTTGGTCTGTTAATCAATGGAATCAAGGAGAATGTGCTTAAAGTATCAACAAAGTGACTAACAGAGTTATCACTATCGTAACAAAATAAGTTCATATTGAAATCACCCATGATGACAATATTTTTGCTATTAAATGAAGCACTCGAAAGAGTTTTAGACATTTCTTCAACAAATTCATATACGTCACCATTAGGTGGCCTATAGACAACTCCCACTAGCAAATTTTTTTTTCCAGGAATAATAATCTCAACAAAAATAGATTCTAACGAATTATTCATGACGCACAATTCAGCTTTTGTGTGGCACTCGAATGACATGGGAATATACATAGCTACACCACCACCAGTTCTGCTTTGTCGATTATTAAAGACTAATTGATAACTAGGAAGATTGTATATGGCAGTTGGATCACAAGAAAACCATGTTTCAGTGATTCCGATTACAGGGAAATTGTCCTGAAAATTGTCCAAAAACAAAGAAAGTCTGTCAAAATTTGCATTCATACTGCGCACATTAAAGTGCAAAAAGGTTGTCTCATTGGCAGAACAGTTTTCCAGAAGATCCAAAAAAAGTTTTTCAGTATAATATTCGGAACCAGATACTGTAGTTTCATCTTCATCATTTAAGACATATTCAAACTGTAAAGCATTCACATTTAGGTCTGCAATAGTGTTATCATCAGACTGAGCGTAGCTCATTTGAGCAGCATTAATCTGTTCCATAATCTACAACAAAAAAACAGCACATAGATCTGCAGTTACAAAACAAATAACTGGATATAACAGAGGAGCGTTGGGGTAAAAACAAATCACTCTCACATAAAAGGGAAAAAGGAAAACAGATGGGGCAAGATATCATAGGCCATCCTTCCCACATGACCAAGCAGCACATTGATACGTATACAAAAATGTGATGCATAGTCATAATTACATAGACAACATTAAACAGGTAAAAAAAAAAAAAAAAAAAAAAAAAAAAAAAAAAAAAAGAAAAAAAAAGACAAAAACAAAACAAAACAAACTCACAGAGATTTGTCGTAAAGATTAAAGCTAAGAAGTGACTTATATAGGACTACCCCCTTCAAAGAAACAAACATAAAATCATCTTCGAGCGGCCGATCGGGGGAAAATATGGCTGGAAAAAAATCCGCCCCCCCCCCCTATTGGCGAAGGGTGGATCCGCCCCTGATTCATTTTCAATTCAAAATCACAAAGCAGCTCTGCTACAAACTCAAATAAACCAGTTCGTAGTTCCTTTCTGCGCATGATCAAAAGATTCTACGCATGATCAGGAGGTCATGTGTACTAAAGTGACATCATGTGGTTTAAAATCTAATGTGATAAGCACCAACTTTGATGTCTTTTTGATTATTCATGTATTCTTTTGAATTGTGGTTTTCATTTACGTCAACAAAAAACATGCGTCCACGAACGACTATTTCCCGGGGGTATTTCACAGTTTGCCAAGTGCATTGTGCAACATGCTATATGCATTCATAGTAGGAATGCAACAAATATCTCCATAAAGTGTTCATTGGTGTGCTATTATAGTCACCTGGTCTATTCAATTTCTTCATCCTGCTATGTAAGGCAAGCTTACGTCTTTGAAATCTCTCAAAATGAAAGAAATGAAAGGTCATTTGACCAAAATTGTCCAACTTGACTGGTCTATTGTTTTTAGAACCCGAAATATCAACAATAACCCTAAGAAAAAAAATGTAACATGGTGACTTCAGGTGGTTTGGATATTCATTCAACTTAATACGAAATAAATCTCACGCAGGAATTCCGAGAGCTTAATTTGCTTGAGGCCTTGAGCGCATGCACAGATTAGACTTGCCCGCGAGCCGTTTCTTTCGTATTTCTGGGAATTTTGGCGGAGCAGTGGTGTAAATAAAAAAATACGCCGGCTGGCAGCGAATATATTTTCTGTACATGGAAACGCTATGGTACATGAATTATTCATAAGTTGAGCTAAAAAAAACTGAAGCGCGCAGGTGCATGGACCTCGCGATAGTTCTAATGCTTCATCAATAATTTGTAAATGAACGAATGGACGAGCGCACTCTTGTACAGAAATAAATGGTCTCCATCCCAATCTCCCTGCTTTCTCAAGTTTCGATTTCTCTCTTGCAATCTCTCTCTCTTCACACTCTCTCAGTTTTATGAATCCTGTATGATATCTGAATCATGAATGAATAGACTCGCATAATGTTCTCGCACGCCCCCCCCCCCCCTTCTAAATCCCGGGGGGGGGGGGCGTGCACTCGACCAAAAAAGTGCCGGTGGGGTGTGCTGCGGGCGAGACAAAAAACGGGGGCCTTGGAGCGGGCTTATTGTAAAAAGGAGGGTCCTCGGAACGGGCTTCGGAACGACAAATGTTTGTGAAAACGGGGGTCCTTGGAATTACGGATCGCCAGCGTGTGAGTGCGTATAATTATATGCATCCCTATAGAACGGTCATGCGTGCATGATGCAGATTATTAACGTGCCCTATCGTGAAAAAGACATCCGGACTTTTTACGTGTTTTGGGGGTGCGCGTGGTATCCACTCGTCAATGTACGTGCCCCCCCCCCCCCCCCCCGGAGGGAGAGAAATTGCAAGAGCTGGGAAGAGAGAAATCGAAACTTGAGAATTCATGTCTGTACAAGAGTGTGCTCGTCCATTCGTTCATTTAGGTCTCACGGGCCTAATCACTACTATAGTGGCAGGCCCTATTCATTCGAGCCAACCCATTGCTATTTTTTTTTATTTTGATATGGCTGATTGACAAAGTGTATGCATATGATTGTGCATCTAACACTGATTCTATTTTTGGTAATTACTGAACTTCCTTTTCCCTAATTGGGAAGAAATATCACCAATTTTGGACTATATATTTTGACTGGCGGAAGGATTACGGCTATTTTATGCTGTTTGAGTTGATGAATCTGCTCCCTCCGACGGTGTCTTCAAACACGCCAATTTATTTTAAAAATGAGCCGGTCGAGGAACCCTTTTCTGGTCAGATATGGATTGCCAGATATAAATCCTATATGCATTCGACCCCCGAATTTCATCCTTATTTTTTATGAATTTTTTAAAGTGCCAATTTAACACATGAGTCTATGGGGAATGAATTAGGCCTGTGAGACCCTATACAAATTGATGAAGCCAGTCCATAGGTCTGTGCGCGCTTCAGTTTTTTAGCTCAACTTATGAATAATTCATGTACCATATCGTTTCCATGTATGGAAAATATATTCGCGTCCCGGGCCGCGCCGGCCGGCCGGCGGCCGGCGGCATGCAGTTAGCGCACTGATCTCTATAAAAAAGAGATCAGTGAGTTAGCGCTATACGGAAGACCGTAGTAGTAATCACACTTGGCGAGGACCATTTAGTGTTGGAACTAAGGTAAGCTTAACTGGATGGATATCATGCCAAATGCACCAAATGATGTCTTGATTTACGGTAAAGGTTGATTGGCAGTTAGGGTTGGTGTGTTTTAAAACACGTTTTAAAGGAGGACGAGGCAGCGACTGAGCGAGTACGGAGTAGCTAGGGCATGCAAGACTTGGGTCAGGGAGGCCGGTAAGCCCCAGGACCACTCATTCAGTTCTCAGTTATATCTCCGTGTGTGGTAAAATAAGGGTGGCAATGTTTTGCTTATTTTCTCTTTTTCTTTGGGGCAAGTGCTTGATTTTTTTTACACTGACAGTTTCCATTAGACCTGTTATTCATACAGCTTGGCTCTTATTTAGATTTGATTCTTTATATCATTTTTTTTTAAATTAAAAATAGAGATCAAAATTCCAAAAAATGAAAAATTTCTTGCCAATGCCATGTATTATTACTTTCCACCAAAAGAGGGCGTACACAAAAATATGCCCAAAATTCAAGTTTTTGAGCGTTCTGGTGAATACAAAAATTATTCCCACGTTACTAATGATAAATAAATTAAAACTGTACATGCAAATGAGTAATTTTGGTCACAAAAGTGGTATTTAAATGATATTTTAAAGTGTGTGCTCAATACAGCATTGGCATACCAGGCATAGTCCTACCTGTAGATTCTCCACAGGCCAGATGGTAGCAGTGAACAAGTGCCCAGGACTAACTTTAGGCTTTAGTCTAGAGCTTCGCGGGCTGGAGCCCCGGACAGGAGTCTACCGGGGGGGGGGGGGGGGCAGGGGCACTCGACCAAAAAAGTGGTAGGGGTGTGCCGCGGGCGAGACAAAACACGGGGGCCTGCCCTTGGCTGGCTTGCATGGAGCGGGTCCTTGGAACAGATCGCCAGCGTGTGAGTATGGCAGTGTATCCTATTGCCGGACACCTTTATTTCAGTGCTTTAAAATGACAACTAGAGGAAATTCAATCAAGAAAAATTATCACTTGCTATTCCAAATATTCTGAAAATTCTGAATATGATGAAATTATTTAATATTTTCCAACTGTTTTCTTTGCACCGCACTTGCCCCATACCCCTCCGCGAAAAACAATTATTTTCGTGCGTGACAAATTACATCATAATTCCGGATGCGCGCCGGACGGGTAAAAACATTCTTGATTATAATGACAAATGTAAAAAAAATTGGTGATTTTTTCATGATATATCATATCATGAGTAAATTCTAAGTTTTTGTTTGCTTTCTTATATATCGATTCTGAGCAGATCTTTGTAATAAATTTATGTTTGCTATTTGCTAACTAATTTCATTTTTTGTTTTAATTGCGCGTTCAACATGGCACTTTCCAGTAATGCTCGTTCATATCGTGACCCTCAGTCATCAAGTTCTATCGATGCGCTGTCGATCGTCGACGGCTCTCTATCACGGTAAACCTCGCGCACGGCCGGGGTACCGGGTAACTTGAGAACTAGCCGTCGACGATTTATGGAGCGAACAAGATTGAAATTTGTCAAATCAGGTCCCTATTTCCATCAGAATAAAAGATCAATTGGGATCAAAATTGTTAATGCAAAACAAACTGGGTTTGTCATGTTCGTTGAGGAGATGGGACGTACCATCCAAATAGAGCTTCCTGTTTACTTCACTTCTCATATTTTCGTTTTCTTTTCGCAATTATATGATTTTATTTGCCAATTGCTTTAATTTGCCTTCATTTGGATCCATAATCTTCCTCTTTTTGTTGGACACTCACATCATCATTTTCATTGATAAAATACGCGGGAAGCTCTGTCAGCATCTACACTGTCCCACCTCTGGATATCTATGTCAGCTCTACTCACCTCCTATTACTAGCCTAGCTAAGCATCTATCAGCATAGACAGGAATAACCGTCGTTTCTGGGGATTTATTCAACAATTTTTGACATTTTACTGCAATCCCCATTCACCGACGGTAAAGTGTCCGTGTGGGCTCCCATTTGTTATAACACCGTTGTCGCCAGTGTATAATACGCATGGTGCAAACACCATGCGTGCGGAAATGGAGACCAAGTGGAACCATGCGTAAAATTTCAGCGACATGCGTGGCGACATGCGTGGAAAAATTAAATGGAAATATTCAGAAAAAAAAAATACACTGCATGAACTCATCTTAGTGATATCAACTTCATTTATCGGGTTGCGCCGAAGTCCCACCAACTTAAGACCACTTACAGGCCTACTACGGCTAGGAAAGTGGCAAGGCGCCCAGCTAGCTCGCGGCTGCTATTGCGGGCATATGACGGCACGGTAGCTGCGCTTACTGATATGATAGGAGTGGAACTTGGAATAAATGCATTGTATATACAAGGAACATGTACTTGTACTGTGTTTGTCATTTATCCCGCCCTCTATACACACAATGAACGAATAGCAAAGGAGTTGTACTGTGTTTGTCATTTTATCCCGCCCTCTCTGCACACAATGAACGAATAGCAAAGGAGTTTGAGAACAGTGTGTGACGATTGTTCGTCGGGAATCAGGTCTTTTAAGTCACAATAGTTGACCTACTTTATGGTGAAATCTCCATCAAAGTCACATGTTTAGAATAAATGAAAGTAGGACCTTTTTCCCCTTCTCCATGATATTTATATCAAAAGAAACTACATGAAATGAGATTAAACTTTCAGTTTATTGTTCCAATGAAAATCCTTCCTAAATCCATGCTGGTACTCTGGTATTATGCATGCATCCCTCCAAGTGCCACACCCCTGCATATGAATGAATCAGCCCAGATCAGCAGTCCAAAGCCCAAAGATGTAAACAACTCATTCATGAACTATTCTTTGAGACTGACCCCAGGTGGAGCATTTCTTGAACAATTTCATCCCTTGCCCACACCATGTCCCCGCCCCCACTTGTGGCACTGCCCACGATTCTACACATGTATTTCAAAAAAAATATTTTGCAAAATATTTAATTTGAAATACCTTTTAAAATTACGATTTTTTATCATTTGAACCTACATGTATAACTGGGTCTATTTTTGGAGACTAGTCGAGAAAGTACCGGTGAAGACGGGCGCATGTTGGAATGTAGTTTTCATTGTGTGAGGGGGATAGAAAAAAGGTTGCATTATTGTTTTGAAACATGAAAGGAATTCTCCGGCTCCCACCCTTGTCTTTCTCTCTCCCTCACACACACACAGATGGGGAGGGGTCAATTTATTTCTGAAGTCATGACCTCTCCTGATAAGGGAACCACTGCCTTCTTCTTTGTTTCCCCAAAAGTTTCATTGGCTATCCGAAGGTCCAATCAGCTCAAGTGAGCTTGGTTGTGTGTTTTCTTATTGTTTTGTGCACGCAGACAATGAACTCATTTTGTGTATCGAGGGCAAGGTTGGGTGGGATTAAAAAAAATTCGGAGCGCTTTCATGTTGGTGTGTAACTGTGAATGTAATACAATCATTGATTATTTTTGAAAAATTAAAACCTGTATGAAGTGTCATCACTGTTTTTTTGTCATTTTGTTATTATTACTTGGGTATTCGAGTTCTCCCAATGTCATAATCGGGATCTGCCGAACATTCGATTTGTGTAAATTTTGCTAATCGATTGGTGATTGGCGGCATGCCAATCGAACCATTCGATGTTTACTCCCAGGCCTAGCATTTATGTGCATTTGTGTGGGCTTAAAAATACGCCACAATGGGGCTTCCTTGGCGTCTCTATTTGATGAAAAGGCCGTCGCTTCCGCGCGGGAGGGGTGAACCCCCCTCCCTCACCCCACCCCCCGGGAGTGGCAGCACAAGTCCCCGACATGGGTGAATTTTTTTCTGGCGAGAACGCTGCACCAGCACTTTTGTCCGACCAGAGTCCAAAGTTTGAGGTTATATAACACATCGAGGTTACAATCTAGGGATATGTAAACTACAAATTATAAATATTTGATTATTCAATTTTAAAATACTTTATTAAAACGATGTAGATGAAAATGCATGAAAATTATACTTTACCGAAGTTTAGTTGGGAAAAGCACAGCTAAATCGATCCAACTTAAGGCAGCCAAACTATGAAATATTTACAAACGAACGGAGAGGGCGTCAACAATATACAAATGTGATATCGATATTGCATTCCACCAGCACACCTACAAGGCAATAATACGATACGATACACTCACGAAGACAAATGATAATAGTTATAATCGCGATATATCGAGACATTAATGATAATGACGTCATTCAAGATGGCAACTTGCAAGAAAAACCGTCAGGTCAGGAGAAAATGTCTTAGATGACAGATTTCTCAATCATCCAGTGGATTTTTTTTCAATAACTCCGGTCCAAGGTATGCAATTACTTAAATTAGTTGTATTTCCCTGATAATGTATATCATTAAACTGAAAAGTTCGCTCAAAAAACAGTTTTAAATCGCGATCTATAAAACGCTAGTTCACTATACGTTGTCTGTAGCCACGGACCCCCAACCTCTTCAGTCTATGTATGGTGAGTGGAGCCAACGTAGTTCAGCGGAACAACCAAAATACAGAGACTGAAGCTTTTGGTCTACTATCAGCAGTGACACGACATACCGGTACCGGTACACTGGGCCTTTTTGCAAAATCAGCAGGAGGCAGTATACTATTACTACGGTCTTCTCTCTATCCTGAACTGATGGTATTGTATGTGTAATAAATGTGTTCGTTACATCAGTCCTGTTGCAGTGCATGCATGTGTCAGTGAGTCAGCTATTTTGTGTTCTGTACTGGTACTACCTGTCTGTCTCTCAGTGTCAATGTTTTGACTCTGTAAATTGTACCTATTTTAAGCTAGACAGAATTTCTACTGTGCGGTTTCTGAACCCTACCTGTAACCTTGTGTGAATTTAGACTAGAGCCACTTGATACAGCACATTATAGCTGGTTATTTTTCGCTCTAAAAATCAGAGGAAAGTTTGTATCCTTACTATGCTCCAACCTCAACTTACTCAACTTCAAATCTGACGGGAACCGGCTCTTAGCTGTCTCAACCAAAGCCAAGTAGACTGCCGCATGTAACTTGTCAGCAGTTGGGCCCTGCACAATTCTTCTCATCCCCTACACTCGGTTATCTTCATTCGCTTAGTACTACGACGTAACAGCTCAACTATTCAAGTCGTGGGTAATATCTTCTAGTTTTTTATGTGTACAGCATACTACTAGTACTACTCACACGTACTTGCTCCTGTTTTCTGTAACACTAACAGTGTAAAGCCGTACTGCGTCACTGTATGTATCATTGTCTGTGCCTATACCAGGCTCTCAATCCTGCCTTGCATGTTTCACCCTCCTTTCCCTGCTACATACCTGTATATGAGTACTCCCTCATCCCCACCTTACATTCTTGTAAGTTAGTTCATCTGCACTGTTTTATGATTTATCTCCCTCCATCCTACATGTTCCCTGCACGTTTGTATTATATTCATCCTACATGTACCATGCATGCTGAATCAGTGGCACTGTTTGAATATTATTTCTCCCTTCATCCTACCCTGTGCATGCTACAGTATCTGTGCTTTAAAGCCTGCAACCCTTGTATCTCCGTAATCTGTCTTTAATTGCTCTACTGCAAACTGCTCATCAAACCAGCTTTCAGTCGTGGGGCTCAAATTAAATTAGCAAAATATCACGGCAAGACACACACCCCCAATACTCACAAACCTAACTCTAGATCCAAGAGAGAGAGCCCAAAATCCAGAGATAGCCAGTCTCAATCTACCAGGCCTAAGGATAATAGCTACCATGCTACGAACTCTGTGGAACCTCATCCAAGAAGTGACAAGAGTAACCCTCCAAAAAAGATTAGTGATACTCGCCCTCTCCCCTCTAAACAGCCTGGTCCGCAGCAATATTCAGCTGACCCAGCATCACTGATCTCCTCCCCGACCAGTGCAAAGGACCTGGCATCTCAGATGTACAGCCCAGGTCCACCTCCCTTCGATAAGCGTTACCCGAGGGAAACCAATCCTGCCAGGTTGAGGAATAGCTTCCTTTACTCTCGCCCTACTGATGACCCAACATCTGGTACCCCCAGAATATCTAGCCACCATAGTATGACTAAATCAGGCTATCGCCAGTCAAATCAGCTCTCCAAGAGTTCAACGTCATTACCAACCATCAATGTCTACGAGCTGTTCTGATCTTACCCTCTCAGGTGTATCTGGGAAGGCGCACTCTCAGCAGCCAGCTCATGTTTTTCGGCCGGGCAGAGCCTCAGCCCTAATGCACAGAACCCTTCTAGAAGCGGCTTACTACTCTCTAGGCACAGCTCTCCACTTTCTTGCTATCCCAAATGCACTTCAAGAACACCTAACCCTCACCTTCCATCAACAAGCCATCAGTTGCACCCAATCCAGCCTCAAGCTCCTTGCCAATGCAACTCCAGTCTTGCAACCCTCAGAATAGGGACTTTCAACTCAGGGGGTACACAGCAACAAAAAGTACATCTCTAATATTCTCAGTAACCTCAATATCCTATGCCTCCAAGAACACTGGCTAACCCCTATGACCTTAGATAATCTAGAACAGTTTAATAGTGACTTTTCAGTAATTTCCAAAGCCCATCAAGATGATATGCCATCCCTAATACCAGGGAGAGGTAGAGGTAAGGGTGGCGTTGCCATCTTCTCACGTAACTCTGTTGCCAGTTTAGCTGAGATCAAATGTAACTCTCCAAGGCTGCTAACTGCCCACATCCAGCTCAAATCAAGTGAGGAGAATATTACAGTCACCAACTGCTACATGTATTTACCCAGCAGTACTTCACCATGTGACATTGCTGAGTATCAGAACTGTCTCTGTACGACTGTACCATATCTGAGATTCTAGCTTCTCATCCCCATCATGTCAATATAGTAGCGGGGGACTTCAATGCTGACATCATTAGCAGGTCCACAAAGAAACCTACAGTAGCAGTGCTCAAGGACTTCATTGCAGCAGAAAATCTTATATCTCTCCAGGCCTCGAAATAGGATTTTGAAGGGGGCAAGGCCACTTTTTAAGGGGCATGTAATAAATTATTTGTAGGTGTTACAGTTTCGCGGCGTGGGGGGGGGGCTTTCCATAGTCGATGTTATACATCAGATTCATTACCAAACCACATTATTTACTTAAGAAAAAATGAACTTTAATAGTCTGACAACACTCACTGTATAAGGTTTTAAAAGAAAGTTTCATTCTTCAGAATCACTTCAGGACAGGATAACACATCATTGCATTGCTTTGAGTCTTGAATTTGACATCCGACATGTAACATGTACATATTAACAAATCAAGTAGAAGTACCTCTGGTAGAACTAAATTAATTTCTTCTAATTCTTTATCCAAATTACCTCATCATCTTGAGCTACTTGTAATTAAATGTGAATCTGATTAGCACCCAAGAAAGTATCACCGGTCGTTCGTAAGTTGTTCGTAACTGACGAACAGCTTTATGAAACACTCCCATTCAAAGTACTGTACTTACGCATCGCGCGCGCTCGCCAGGACAGTACAGCGCGCGTGACATTTGTGTAGTACACATACCGAGCTCGCGCTCGTCCATTCTTATGCTGCAGCTTACATAGCATATGTAAAGCGCGCTAGCGGCCGGCCGGCTGGCCGGCCAGCTGTGTATAGCTAGCTCATCGTTCGGCGCGGCTTCGGACTAGACTGCATACATGCACTGGACGTCGCTGGTAAAGCTAAGGTATTGAATACTTTTTGAGATCGGAGAAAAGTTTTCCTCGCTCAGAAAAAAAGGTGCAGACTTTCAAAAGGGGCACATTATATATCAGAAAAAGGGCACATTTATGAGAAAAAGGGCACCACGGCCATATAAAAAAGGGCACATTTTTAGTGGCCTTAACTTTTAGCAAAAAGAAGAAGGGCATCGACGGCCATGGCCGTCGATGGCCTGTCTCTCAATGTCAAACACTGCACAGTCAGCGACTACACCTTCATGTCTGATGACAGCTCCAAGCGGTCCAATATAGATGGTTTCCTGATCTCCTCTAATGCTTTCATACTCTCTCCATCCATGATGAACACCCAATGAACACATCTGACCATCGGCCGGTGACAGTCATCTTTAGTACAACTTCTGTTCATCCTAAAGGCACTAGTGACAGAGATGAGGTCTCAAGTTCCATGCCTCTGGAGCGTCTCAAGATTGATTGGCCACGAGATCATATTGAGGAAGCCTATACCCTCCCCCTGGATACACTGTGTGCTGAACTTTTCCAGACTCTGCCTTCATTAACCCTGGATTCAGCCTGGATTGACAAAACTTTTGAAACTCTCAGTGAGTACATGATAGCAGTATCAAAATCACTACCCCACAAGCTACAGGTGGGTTTACCATCAGGAAAGAAGGAATCATACAAACAGGCTCACAGAGCGTGGATAGCTTGGAAGGCTGCACACAGTCCCATGTACCCTAGCCCTGAGTGGATTGCATACATCAGATCTAAGAAGTTTTTTCCCAGGAGCCTCAAGCAGTCTAGGGCCATTCTTCGTCATCGGACACACAGAGCAATAGAATCTGCCAACACCAACAGCAACCCCTCTCTGTTCTTTAGGCTGGTTAAGGAAAACTGTAGGAAAGGGAAGTCTATGCAGAGTACACAATCATTGGACATTGGAGGTATTACATATAATGGCAAAAACATTGCAGGTTTTGAGGAGCATTTTAGGAATCTGGGGGCACTTCCTATGAAGGATTACAACAGCTCTCCAAGGACACAGTATATTCCACTAGATAACTCGAGTACCTTTGTCCAGTCAAAGGAAGATGTATGCCCTATCTTCTTCACTTTCCGTGACCTCGATACTGCCATCTACTCTCTGAAGAAGGGCAAACCTCTCTGCAAATAGTGTAAAATCTTTTACGACACTTGCCCTCAATTTCCTGCTGAAAATCCATATGTTTAGATCTTCTACGCTTGAATCCTAGTCCTCTTTGCTGAATCCATCTACCTTCTCTGACTGACAATACATACTAAGTTACATGTACTATCTGTGCAGGATCTCTGCTGATCTCCGAAGCTGACGGATGAAGAAGAAGATATGATGTTTTAAGCTTTTTCTGTCATTTTAGAGAAAAATATGGTTAAAGTTGGATTTTTTTGCCTTGTTTTTGCAATCTTGTTCTTTGAATTGATCTGTGAAATTAAACTGCGGAAGTCTTACGGTACGAAATTGTTTTCGAACGCAGTTATATGCGCGTCCGGAATCACAATAGTGTCCGGTAATACAATACGTGACTATACGTGCCTATGCACCCCTATGGAACGGGCATGTGTGCATGATGCAGCTAGCGCGGGGTGCGCTCGGGCAGAGATGATGGTCTGACAGCGCTCGCCGGAGCCCAGGACAGGAGTCTACCCGGGGGGGGGGCACTCGACCAAAAAAGTGGTAGGGGTGTGCCGCGTGCGAGACAAAAACGGGGGCCTTGGAGCGGGCTTATTGAAAAAAGGAGGGTCCTCGGAACGGGCTTCTGAACTACAAATTTGTGAAAACGGGGGTCCTTGGAACGGATCACCAGCGTGTGAGTACGTGTGTATGCACCCCTATGGAACATGCAGCTAGCGAGGCCTCCGCCGGGTGCGCTCGGGCAGAGATGATGGTCGGACAGCACTTGGCGGCCGTTTTTCACCAAAATTTTAGCAGATCAATGTAACTGGAACGGCGTAACAAAAAATATGCGAAGCTTTGGAGCGGCTTTCTTTGTTTTTTTTCTCAATAAGACAAAAATGCTATGCCTTGGAACAGACATTTGGGTGTAAAAATGGGGGTCCCCTCCGCGGCACATACCCACTATGCATTATATAGCCTACTGAGTGCCCCCCCGGGAGTCTACCTAACCCAGGGAGCTCCCGCCCGCGCCTGCTTCGTGGGCAGGAGCTCCCTGGGTTAGAGTCCACCGTGTATTACCATAGTCATAGACACGGGACTAGGGCACTCATTCTATGAACAAGGTTATGATATAACCTTGGTTATAATGGGACTAGGGACAGGGTAGATTGTGGTCTCAATAACTTGGAAAGAAAATTGTGAAATACAGGAATAACGCATTCCGCGGAGTTGTTTAGCGAGTATGCAGTGCATGCGAAGAAGAAACTTCGAGTGCACTGCATATTGCTGAACAACGATGGGAAAATGCGTTATTCCTTTTATAAGATGGCTAAGTATTTCAAGTAATTTCGAACGCAATTAAGCACCTTATATGAGAAAGAAATAATGAAATAGATCTAAATCAAATATCAAAAATTTGAAATTGCACTTACCGTTTGAAAATGGTCCAGAGTAGGATTTCTCCGAGATTACTTGATTCCAATTTGTGCTGAATCCGTTCTATATTTCAACTTTCTTGTGAGTTTCGGGAGTTAAATTTAAATGATGTTTTGCGATCACCACAAAAAGTTCAGAGTTCAGTTTACAAAGTTTCAAATCCAACACATGAACTCGAAAATGTTTCAACTCTCAAGAATTCAACACATTTACAGCTATTTACAGCAGATTTGACAGCTATACTACCTAGATCTAGTTGTTGATAGTCGCATTACATCCGTGGAAGTGGAAAACGTTTCCACTCCCCGAACGAACGTGACTGGTGTCCCTCCTGACCGTGATCGACGATCTTGACTGCGTTTGGGTTAGAACAATGTTATCCTGCCAGATATCGCACTCGTACTCGGAGTCATAGCCATATGCTACAGTTTCTTGACTAAAGTTACTCGTCGTTTGCTATGGCACTGGATCTGGAGGGGCATTCTGTGATGGCCATGCTACTACTAGTATGGTAGTGGATCGTATTACCGAACACTTTTCATGAATTTGATCATATCAAACACACTGTTCGAATAAAATTCACCAAATTTTCACCATAAATACACAAATACCTACAAAATATAAATATGTAGAAATTTTGCTGAAATTGTTTTTCATTTTTACAACATCAGCTTCCAATTGGACCTCTCTTCGCAAGTGAAATATTTTGGTCACTTGAAAAGGTATCGTATTTAATACCGAAAGTGTGTTTTCTATGGGAAAAGTTGGGAAAACAACAAAGTCACTTATGAGCCTTTTTGACCATATTTTATTGTTTTGAGGATATGAAGACTTCGATATTGTGTTTTTGATCATTTTCCATCATTTTTCTATTCAAGTTTATTTTGGAAGGATGTTGCAAAGGTTTGAGCGTATTCGGTTATTTTCTGACGCATATGATACGCGCGTTCGGTAATACAAGGCTGGTCGGTAATACAATCACTATACTAGGCCTACATGTAGATTCCTGGTCCACCAGCTCCTGGTTCTTGTTATTATTGTCCAAGTTTTGTTTGACTTGTTTTAGAATAGTGCTTCAGCAAATCTGCAGATTTGTGCCCACTGACACTCTGGATATCTCAAGCCTCGTATCCACAGGCATCGAGTGTTGTGGTGCTGGTTGCCCTGAGACAATGATTGGTGTACGTTAGCTTGCATCCGGCCTTTTGTGACAGATTTTTCAGTTTGTTGCCAATCGTGTTAATGCCCAATGGGGCATTGTCGAACCATGGAGAATTTTGCGATCGATGAATTTGTGCATAAATTTATTTTCTTTTTCAACATATGCTGGTGGATCTAGCGCTAATTAGTTTATAAAAAGTTCATTTTTCATTCTTCGTACGTGACCTCATTGAGCATAAAGCTGGTACGTAATCGAAATCTCAATTTTTTTAGACACTGCGCATGCGCTAAAACCGTGGGTTAGACAATTTGGGTGCGTAAAAGTCCCACGGGTGTGCAGGGATAGACACTTTTCGCGAATGATCACGTGGTACGCTTTGACCAATCAGCAAGCTGCAAATTATTTAGCCATCTTATAAACAGAAATTATGCACGCACTTACCACGATTATATCATTGAATTTGAAGGTCTATCATGTGGCAGTATCCTGACATCGTGATCGAGGCACAGACTGGAACCTCAAAAAAAAACAAAAAGTTATGTCGCGATACCTCTCCTAATACTTTCAAAATTCATTACAAAATGGCCAATTGAGACTGGGGTAGAAGGAGAGAACTTTTCGTTTTTTGAGGTTCCAGTCTGAGCCCCGATGTCAGGAAACTGCCACTCGTTAGACCTTCATCCATATAAATCGTGGTAAGTGCATAATTTCTGTTTTCACAATTCTTTTGGAGAAATATTTAGACCATAAATCACGCTAGTCCCTTGAGTATGGTCAAATACACGGTAAGCCCCTGGGTTAGGGTAGAAGTAGCCAGGAGGCTTCTAGAGAATAAAAATCATTTATTTACGTAGGTTACTCTCAACAAAGCCAGGTCTTCTTGTCTATTCTGAAACCTGAAACTTTCACCCCCGAGATTTCTACTTTCTTTCTAAAAGATCTAGCCCTAAATCATGTACATGGGATACAACTTCATTTCCGACAATCCTACGCTATGGATTTTATTTTTAAACAATAATTCATCAAAAAAATGAGAAAAAGGTCTTGAGAAAAAGGTCTTGAAAAGACGGAAGAGACTTGCCCGATGTTTACGCCGCCATCTTGTTTCCTATTGTTCTTCCCCAACGTTACACGACGCAAGCGTTCGTATCGTAGGTGAAGAACAATAGAAAACAATTCAGTAATGATTTAGTAAATGCACCCAGTGTCCACAGCTTCGAGAATGGACTGGATAAGTATTGGAGATGTGAACCTGTGAAGTGTCTTAATCCCGCAGTCACCTTCCTGCAATTAACAAAAAATATGTAATTTAGAACTCCGGGGCGGTATTCTGAACATTGTCTTTTCTCCATATTTTATCTTATCTCAGAGATATGACAAAATCGGTATTCTGGTGGATGTCATAACTTTTGTCACAAAAATTGTCATAAATTTTGTCTCTTCTCTTTAGCGCGCAGCAAAAATACGCGGCATTAAATGCGCGTAATCCTTTTATACAAGCAAAAGATATGACAAAAGTTATGACAGGGGGGTAGCAGTCATAAATTTTGTCATATCTTTTAGTACCAAATATGCCGATACCCTGCCGACTGAATGTCAAGCAAATAATTATATTATTTAGATTAGATTGTGGTATTAGTTTCACTCATCTTCCATGACAATTTTCAAAATTATTTTTTCATGCTACAATAAGTTAGGCCCTATATATTTATTCCCTCTTTTTTCTCTGTTTTCCTTACTTTTCTACTTCTCCTCTAAAATTATTCACAGCTCCCTGTCTCTCTTTGTAATTAAGCGCATCAATGTACACATAGTTGCGCGATGCCAGCAACTGTTTTGGGGATACACCCTACCTGCCACGGGGCTTTCCTATTGGCTAGAAGGGCTCCAACTGGGAACTAACGATGATTTTGATTGGCTCGCTTCCGAAAAGATGGGTGGGAACTTTGAGAGATATGACAGGGAAAAGACAAAGTTCAGAATACCGATTTGTGACAATCATAGCGGTGTCACATCTCAGAGAGAAATGACAAAAGTTATGACAGAGTTCCAGAATACCACCCCAGGTTTCATCATGCTGCCTAATAAGCCAGTTCGTAGTTCCTTTCTGTGCATGATCAAAAGATTCTACGCATGATCAGTGGAAGGTCATTTGTACTAAAGTGACATGGTGGTTTAAAATCTAATGAGATAAGCACCAACTTTGATGTCTTGATTATTCATACATTCTTTTGAATTGTGGTTTTCATTTACATCCACAAAAAACAACAATGCGTCCACGAACGCCTGGTATTTCACAGTTTGCCAAGTACATTGTGTAACATGTTATGATATGCATTCAAAGTAGGAATGCAACAAATACCTTCATAAAGTGTTCATTGGTGTGCTGTTCTAGTCACCTGGTCTATTCAATTTCTTCATCCTGCTATGTAAGGCAAGCTTACGTAATATCTTGCTTTGAAATCTGCCTATCATAATGAAAGAAATGAAAGGTCATTTGAACAAAATTGTCCATGATGTAACTACGAACTGGTCTATTATTGTATGAGCCACACATTTAGCCATGCATGCTGCAATTGCACAGCAGGGAAATGCAAGCATAACAGTCAAACATTGTGTTGAGTTTGGTCAGTATCAAACAGTTTATTATTTATACACCAAATAAGGCATCCCTGGAAACCTCTTTGGGCGTCAATCACCTACCTTTATTGTAAATCATTTAAATATGTGTGGCTGCTGGCATGTGATACGTCGAAAACTAAACAAAGCCCAAGAATCAGACCGAGTTCAATGTGTTGATGTGTGCAGACAATTCGACTGGTTCATTCTGTAATTTAATACAGATTAAACAATTGTATAATCTGAATTGACAACATTTCATATATATAAATAATGTCTACAGATTTCCAAAACAGGCAACTAATGTTGTCTTGATAATCGCTAGAGGGTATTCATTTGTCTCGCAATCTACTATGGTCAACAAGGAAATTCGTGATCACTCTCGCAAAAAGTGTTCACTAGCTTACAAGTTCACGAGCTTTCGAGTGCTCGTGAACTTGTAAGCTAGTGAACACTTTTTGCGGGAGTGATCACAAATTTCCTAGAAAGCCAGTGAACACTTTTTGCGAGAGTGATCACGAATTTCCTTGTTGACCATAGTAGATTGCGAGACAAATGAATACCCTCTAGCGATTATTTCAATCCGCAATAATGAACCTATTCAATGTTGTCTTGCATTACAACTTACAAATCTATTCGACAACTAAGAGTGACCTTGACATACATCAAGGTCATATCAATTACTATACTGAATGTCATGTACATGTAATGCACTAATTATGTACCTAATATTTACCTTTTTTGTCAAATAACTTGCTTAAATGCAAATTAAATTTGCTATAAAGAGCGTCTGTTAACTTCTTTCATATGATAACATAGTAAATAAGAGTACATTCATCATGTGTCTGAAGGCGCGAAATTCAAATTTCTTGCCTATACACAACTACGCCATGTAACGTATGCTTTCTATCAATAATAATAGGGTCATTCCATGCCAATTCACCCAATGAAAGTGCAATTTTGCACCCGACCCTCTCGGAATTCGTTGTAAATTGGTACACATAAAATTCACCATGGCCCACGCACAAAACAAAAAAATTAGTCAAATCGGTTCTCGCGCTACGGCCTGCCCTTTTCTCCTTGTTTTGACAAAAATGGGCGTGACCTTCAACTTTCAATGGCCATTGCGTCGTAACGTGTCGACTAATTTTCACGTAACTGGTACCAATCAAAAGAAAATTCAGAGAGGAATCTAAAACATGCATCAAATAATGTATTGGAGCGATTTATAAGGTTGTGACCCTTGACCTTTAATTTGACCTTGAATTTGACCCCGGACAAATAATTTTTTGACTTGATTTTCGTGTATGTTAATTATTTGTATGATATTGACAAAATATGTTCAAACCAATGATGATATTTTATTTCTTCCCCTTTTAAAACTTCCAAAGATACCATGAAATTTCACTCTAGTCCCACATACTGATATTCATGTTAGTAAAGTGTTCACCAGTTACATGATTTCTTCCAATCTTAAGTCACAGTATGCAAACACATGATAAGAAATTAAGCTCATCAGTTCACAAATGAAACATTAAACATTTATGCTCATGAATAGGTATCTGTTTAGGCATTTTGATGTTCAGCAATATATATATATATATATATATTATGGGAGCCTTAAATAAGCATATGCTCAACAATTTGATGATAAAAGTAAACACTTTACTAACAAGAATATATATACATATATATATATATATATATATACCTAGATTCAACCAAAGGGCGAATGCTCGAGTAGGGCTAAATTGTACGCAAAGGGGAATTCAACCTATATCACGTTAATGAGGCTATGCGTGATTAAATTTTGATTTTGATAAATATTTGTGAATAACGGGAGGTAATCTAAAAAAGTGAGGACCTTTTCCCTGTGTCCCTGCGTTTAATTTGGAATATACAATTTTTGGTTCTCCCAAAAATTCTCCCTAAGGTATTTTTACCCCACAATGAACGAAAGGGACCTTCTCCTTTCAGTATTTGTAAAGTCGGCTCCTTCGCCTTATTAACTGGGCAGTATTTATTTTTTTTTTAAATGAGAAAATAAAATAAATTTGTTTATTTTACGATCAGACAAAACAAAAATTAATGTTTTTCTAGAAAATATGTTGCACCACATGATATTAATAATATAAATTTGTAAATGCATGCAATTCCCCTTTTCGTCACATATAGCAGCACTATATTCCCCTTTGTAAGATCATGCAATTCCCCTTTTCGTCACATATAGCAGCACTATATTCCCCTTTGTAAGTTCATGCAATTCCCCTTTTCGTCACATATAGCAGCACTATATTCCCTTTGTAAGTTCATGCAATTCCCCTTTTCGTCACATACAGCAGCACTATATTCCCTTTGTAAGTTCATGCAATTCCCCTTTTCGTCACATATAGCAGCACTATATTCCCTTTGTAAGTTCATGCAATTCCCCTTTTCGTCACATATAGCAGCACTATATTCCCTTTGTAAGTACATGCAATTCCCCTTTTCGTCACATATAGCAGCACTATATTTCCCTTAGTAAGTACATGCAATTCCCCTTTTCGTCACATATAGCAGCACTATATTCCCTTTGTATATATGCAATTCCCCTTTTCGTCACATATAGCAGCACTATATTTCCCTTAGTAAGTACATGCAATTCCCCTTTTCGTCACATATAGCAGCACTATATTCCCCTTTGTATATATGCAATTCCCCTTTCTCGTCATATACAGCACCACTATATAATTATATTCCCCTTTGTGTACATGCAATACCTCTTTTTGTCACATGTAGCACCACTATATTCCCCTTTGGAAGTACACGCAATACCCGTTTTTGTCAAACATAACACCACTATATAGGGGATTATTTTAAGAGTATTATACCATGGTCACATTTCTTCTACGGCGGCCGTACGGCGAGTCGAAAACAGCCGTTTTATCAATTTTGATTCAGACCACCTATATGTAGTTGGACAAAAAATGTTAAAACGGCTGTTTTCGACTCGCCGTACGGCCGCCGTAGAACAAATGTGACCATGGCATTAATAAGAGCTTTCCGAAAGGAATACTATGATATTCACAGAGGAAAGGGATTATTTCTCCCATATTAAAAAATGGTGAAAGAGAAAACTGTGACTGAGCTATAAAATTTGCGGTCAATAACGTTGCTCAATATCGATTATAAGTTGATTACAACAGTACTCGCTAATGGATTACAGAAAGTCCTGCATAAATTGATTGACGAAGATCAGGAGGGATATTAGACGTGGTTTTGATGTAGCAAGGCTCATTCAGGATGTAATTGATATTTTCAAATACAACATAATTAAAGCTACTTTCGTAGAATTAAGCCGTGTGTCATGGGACAATAGATACGTACGTCATGTATTGAACTGTGCATGCGGACATCACAATCGCAAGCCAGTCCCGATTTCAAAAGCTGAACAAATTTTTCGGAAATATATTTAGTCGTGTTATACGCAACCTGCCGAAAGGTGTCTATTTTTTGTTGATTTTCACAAAGCGTTTGACACGCTAGAGTGGAATTTTATTTGATATTGTTTAAGAGCTTATGGTTTTAAAACTGGATTTAGGAAATCGATAGCTATATTATATATATTCAACAACGTCATTTTGAATGGATGGCTAACATATTATCGTCTGTTGAGAGCCATATGGGCGTTATTACATTTAAAGGTGTTCCGTTCGGAGCCAGAAGGGCGCTATTGCTGTACAAAGTCAATAGCAATAGCGCCCTTCTGGTTCCCAACGGAACATCTTTGATCTGCAATAGCGCCCTTCTGGTTCTCCGCCGACGATGTATTCCCATCAAGAGGCGTTACTCGAATAGACAAGGATATCCATTACCGGCACCTTTGTTTATTTTGGCAATAGAAAAAAAAAATAGCCCTTAAAGTGAAAGATACAGAAAAAAAGTTTGGGGAAAATCGGACAGGTAATAAAAAAAGTTATGACTTTTTAATGATTTGAAAAAAAATGGGCAAATCAGTGAAAACTTTTAGACATGTTGCCAATTTGATGACGTCGTGGGTGCACTAATTACCATAATTTTGTTTATATTTATAGTGCAAAATGCATCATTTCTACAGTACGTAAGCTACAAAGTTTGTATTGATGTAAACATGCATATAGGGGATCTACCTATCTATCATCATGGAGCTTTAGCTCCATGATTTAAACACTCATAAATTTGTTATTAGTTGTCCGATTTTTCTCAACTTTTTTTTTGTTCTGATCATCTAATATTTCTGATCCTGTTGAAAAAATATTTTTGGGTAGACTCTTCTTTTTAAAATATGTGTTGCAAAAAACGGTGTCAATGAGTGATCATGATTTGGGGGGGGGGGGGAGGGGTGACCGGTGAGAATGCAAGATTCTAACCTGCATGTATTATTTTTCATAGATGGTTTGGGCATCAGTGGATTACCGTGATTCATAGCATGGCGGTAAGGAGGTTAAATACTGAGCAACGTAATGTAGCCTACAGCGCAAGCTGGGGGATGATCATGGGGTGGCATGGGCGTACCCCCCCCCCCCCCCCCCCAGTTTGGGATGGTGTTCAGTCAGGGGAAAGTGAGTTTAAGTTCTGAAAAGGGTTAAAGACCGCCCCCCACAAAAAGTCTTCACGACTTATGGATCATGATTATTTTAAAAAATTGAAGTTTTGGGGCTGTCTTTATTTTTTTTTGTTTTTTTTAATTTACAATCAATAGGGTAGTGGATGCCCATTCATTTTAAGACTAATTACGGCAATGGGATGTTGATTACAAACTCATTATGCGCCTATATTCTTGAAGTAGGTATACCAATTTAAGGCATAACACATTTATAGGCATATAAACTAATCCACCCACACTCTTCTCAGCTCATTTCACGTTGTTGTTGTGCACCCCCCCAAACACACACTCAAATAAACACATTATGAGATTGTGGTCATTGCCCACTAGGCGTTTGATAAATAAAAATTCAATTCATCTCATTTCCCTCATTCCCTCAAACGCATGCCCATAGTTACACCAAACCAAGCAATAGGCCAACCACCTTACACACCCCTATACGCATGTATAAACACCCCCCAAACAAAAAGAACACTTACATAAACACGTATAACATACATACACAAACACTTTTTCAATATATTTACAGACTAATATATGTATCCCCACACGCCACACACACACATATTAAAAACAAACATACACCAATACCTGTACATGAATAATAGTAAAGTCTGTTTTGACAGTGGGATTTAGATAATAAGCTTGAAGCTTACAAAATTTGTGGTGAGAGCCCCCTCCCCTGTCCCCGCAAGAAAATGAAATAAAAAAATAATAAAGGTGTACGCACGGCAGCCACGTTTATTGTGCCCCCAAGAGGGGGGGGGGGGATACCTGGAAGAGTAACTTTGTCTTCATATGGAAGAATCATTTCACCCTGAAACACAATGTCGTGCGTTTCTAAAACTCTAAGCTTACTCCTCTCTTACAGTAACTGCAGGCAGTGTTATTGAGAAGTCTGCATGATTATTACCCCCCCCCCCCTGCAGACAAATGAAGAAAAAGACTGCGTCCAAGATTAAAGACAAAAACTTACACCAACAAATGTCATACGAGGACAGAAGTGCATCTGATTAAGTGAATTTTAATGAAACAAGTAATCTATCACAATGTGAAAACATCCATTCATACACAATGTAAAAACTTCACAATGAAGTTGAAGCATGAACTGCACCAAACCTGGGTTATCCACAAAGTACTTATAAACACCAAACATGCAAAGGAACAATTGAAATGTCACATTTCATGAACTACGACCTCTTGTACATGTCCAACTCACAGTACTAAATACATACAGATTACTACAGATACTACAAATCTCAGTTCTTGAAAAATTTCCTTTCAATTTCTCATAATTTCTAGACATGCAGTGCCATATGTGACATAAGGGGAAGCATTGTATTGATGCTATGAACGATACGGAGCGCTTCATTTATCTATAATTATGAGCAAATTTTTTTGTATTAATAATTAATAATAAAATAATAATTAATAATTAATTAATAATTGTTATATTTATACCAAATGTATATTTTAAACCAAGACAAATGGTTAATTTATGTAACACATTGCATATTATGGCAATGGAAAAACTTGTTGAACCTTTGTTATGAATTGTTAATTAATAAGTTTCCTACTTCATACTTGAACAATAAACACACAAACGTATATTATACAATGGGTATACAATACTATGAAAAGGAGCAATGCTTGTAATAACATCCAGCAAAATTCTTCAACGTTCGTCATGAATTTTGATATCTGTCCTGTTTTGTATAAAAAATAAACACAGCAATCGATATTATGCAGGTAAACTTTGTTTCTCAGTTTTTTAGGTGAATTTTTCGATAAACTAGTACAGCGAGAGAAAGAGAAGGGGGTGGTGCTGACAAGGGAAGGATATGTCATGAATTTCTTCTTCTCGTGTCCAATTCCACAAATACATGAACTACAATGTAGCTGTTACACATCTAGAGCAAGTGAAACATAAGACAAGCACTTATCAAATAAATGATATCCATTCCAGTACATTTCACATTACACTTGATCTCCTGAGCAGAAGTCAACTGAATTGAATAAAAAAAAACATACTCCAGCCATGCTTACACTTACAAAAATTACGTACCTGTGCTATCATGTATATTTTTATGCATATATACACTGATTGTCTGCCAAGTATACCTGCTTTGTCCCCAGCACCAACATCATTAAAAAAAAGAAGTAAACCCCCAAAACATTAGGGGAGGCTTTAGAAGGCATTTGCTCAGGTAGGCAATAAGTCAGATTTAATTTTATACAGCCTTTTTAATAAGGCTGCTGAGAGTTAGGTGAATCAACAATGAAATACTTAATTCCAATTATTTGCAATTAAAGCTGCCTTCACAAACAAACAATCATCTATCTTACTAGACTAATGATTACATCTCCGAGTTTGAACTAGAATCAGCTAGGCATGACATTACTAGCACAACATATATTTGTATTTATATATTGTACAGTGGGTAAAATGCTCTAGTTGGAGTGAGGCTGAGAAGCTAAATTTAATCTGAATGCTGGATGCTGAATCTGGTAGTGTAATTTTTTAAAATCAATTGTGCATTTTTTTTGTGCATAATTAGGAAATGAATTATTCATAATGCGTATTTTATGCATTTGGGGGATATTTTCATAATTTCAGCCTAAACAAGTACAAAATTACATGAAAACTGTGTAATAATGAAGATTAATGTTTCCCAAATGTGAAATAAATCAATTCTTATCTATTTTTATGAGTACAGCAGATTTGCATAAAGTATTAATGTATGTAAATGTACACAAATATATGCAGCTATAGCCTTTTTAATGACATGCGCATACTAATTCAGTACTGCCGACCTAAAAGCGCATTCTTGTCTTTTACATTTGGATAAGGGGTACCAAACTCATTAGATGTCAATAATTATTCAGATCATAAAAATATCAATCTCATTCCACCTGTCGACCTGAAAACCTTTTATTATTCAATTATTTTCAATAGCAAACATACATACATACATTTTCACAAGTGTTTCATTCCTGCACCAAAAGCATTCGTTCTGGTAAATGAGGGACATAGACAATTCATTGGACAATTAAATGTTTTCTATGAAGACAGGTGCAATGCAGTATGGCATGATGGTGCTATGCATTCATAGACATCTATAGATCTTAGTACCCCCTAAAGAAGCGAAAGAGGATAGAAAAGTACGGAATACGTTTTTTTGTTGGCATGTCTGCTAATTGGCCCATAATACCCCTTAGGTAGGTCTGATAAGGACAAAAGTGGTATCAAAATCAGGGAGTAAGATTTAAGGGGAGTGAGAGCGATTGCTCTCCCAGCTCCCCTTAAATGCTTTTTGGGGAGTGATTTACAGAGCCCCTTGTAACCCCAATCTTTCTACGTGAAGAACAAATTTAGCTCCCCTAAAAATTCTCCTTGAGAGCCTCTAGGAGAGCTATTTATAGCTCCCTTGTAAATCTTAAAAGTCAGTCCCTGCAAAATGTGTGCAAGACAAGACTGCAAGGGAAAAAGTCATAAAGCGAGAATCTGAAATTGGTAGCGGTCGCGATGCAATCGCCAAAACTATGGAGGAGGGCAGTTAGGGATAAATGAAAGAGCCCCAGGGGCCTGGTGCTCACCTGATGTCATGCAATTGTCATATGTAATTGCAAATTAGTAATTACCACATGCTTCAATTGAGCAACTTTCAATCCTATGCCTCTAGTAGTATTTTATCAATAAATTTGATTGAGAGATCCTCTGACTTGCCTACCAAATGGTCACCCCTGAACAAACTGTTGCCCTGTGGGCCCTATGTACTCTTAATCCTGCCAGCAAATCTGACATCAACTACCTCTGCCCCTGCAATTGCCTGAATCACATTTCAAAAATATGTTTGCATGCATTATTTTATTCAAAATCCTCATAGCTCGATCATGAGAGGGTACTCCTCCAATGCTCCACCCACTTGATTGTAAGGGACCCTAACACAATTCATCAAAGTACCATAAAATAATTGATAACAAGCATGACCCCACAGCTAATATTTAGGTGATTAATCACTATCCGCATGCTCTGTTGCCCATGAGCCGACAGTTTTTGCAGGGACGAGCATCTGTGCAGTTATAAGCCTTCGGCTCAGGTGAGCTCATATAGAAAGACTTCACTAATTGGATTGTTGAAAACACTCAAAAGGGATTTATGAAGACTGTAAGTTTATTTTATTCTAAGCACAATCCTGAATCTATCCTAAAAGATGCATGTTAATGTTACCAGAAATGTCCCGATTAACCTGTTAGCCCATCACCTCATTAACTTATCCCAAGTCGTTTGACTCTTTCCTCTGTCAGTCGTTCGGTCTTCCGCACCTCGTTCATGACCTTGGTTGCTATGGTCCTTACATCATGTCTGAAGGCTGGAAATCTCATTTTGAATTTTCTAATTTCTGCTCTTGCTGTTGAAATCAAAGTGACATTGAAGTTATTGCAATTACTATCAATAAAGATAGATATAGCATAGATTGCCATAAATTTAAAATAAGTTAACAGGTGAGAAGCACCTGATCTAAAAAACTCCCCGATAATATCAGGGAGATTCAGTGAGGTCTAACTTGATTCTCTCAAGTTGTTAGATGTACCAACACGTTATAAAAGTATGCATGGTATTCACATGAGAAAAAGAATGATACGAACACCCGTGGAAACCTCTTCTCTGAATGATGCATACGACTTAGCAAAATAGACTACTAGCAGTATGACAAATCCTCAGGGAATACTTTTTGCCCCTTTTTCCGCTTTTCCATATTTGCTGATCCTTTTTATGTGTAAAAAGTCACATAACAAAAGGAAGCATCTGTACTACATGAGGCATTCATAATTCAGTCTCATTTATCCAGATTAAGAAGACAAAATAACTGGTAACTGCATCTAAAGACTGGGCTTGATAGAATCAAGTGAAAACTCAATTGATCTCCCTGATAATATCAAGGAGATTTTGAAGATTGGCTGTGAGAATATGATTGATATGGGGGGGGGGGTAATTTCCGAAAATCGGTGTATCTGGTATTCCCCTTTTTAAATACCGGAGTACTCGGTGAAAAAACAAATACCGCTTCAAACTACAAAATGACCTATAAGTTGTAATGAGAACAGAAAAAAAAGCCAAAACAGACAAGGTCAGGGGAAACTCAATATTTTTAAATGTATTATTATCCTAAATGGTCAGTATGACAGATGGCCCAAAAACATAACAGTGTGGCAGAGGCAAAAAAAAAGACAAGGGTCACATTCAAACTGCATTTTTCTAGTAATTATATTTCAAACCTGAAAATTACATGATCAGTGTTTTCAAACACCTAGTAGTTTGTCAATGTTTGTGTAGATCATATGTGACCGCGTATCTCAAAACCAACAAAAAGTTGCACAAACCGATTTTACACAAGGACCAAAAATATAGGACCAAAATATGTCAATTTATTTTTCTACATATTTTCTGAAAGAGCAATTCTTCTTGGATCATAAAACAAACAGGAAATATGTCTTTACTGCAGTTTTTCTAGCACACTTTGTCTTTAGGGGGTAGAGTTCCCTTTTCATTCTTGAAATTCTTTTATATCCTCTTCACTTTCAAACTCTTGATAACTTTTAAAAGGATGATGCTATTGCATCGAAAGTTGAGAATAAGCATAACTAGACTGTTTGTAATGAGTGTGTCAAATTTCAGCTTAATTTAATAATACCTTCACAGTGATTGCTGTGGAGATTTGTATTCTGCTTTTTGTCCCATGCACCGCACGGAGCGCCCCTGGTTGAGATTTTGCATTTGAATAGACCCCAAACTTCAAAGCCCCTTTTCTAAGTAAATACTTTTTTTAGAATGGGTACTTTCTTTTCATTATTTTGATGGGTATGATGGTTGTTTTGAGATGCAGGGTCACATATTTAAAATATAGCAGATAGTCAAACTTACATGGAAGTTTTGTTTGAGTTGATGTGAAATATTCTTTGAAGAACTCTTTTAGTTGAGCCGTTTCCCCAGACTCCCATCTCGTGTACCTCCGTTCTAAAATGTTGAGAGAATAATTATAGACAATGAAGAATATTCATAGACTATTGTTTTTTTGGAATATCAAGATAACTTCAAAATAGAAAGCATGGGATTAGTAGTCATGTTTCAGGAGAATGTATATACACACGAACTCTATTTTGGCGAATGGGGAATTATTAATGGTCTTTCACACAATCAGAGGCTTGATAACCTCACTCAAGAATTGGTGTGTTTAAGGTGCTACATTCCTGGTAAGTTAATTCACATCACATCAATTCAATGACAAGAAATAAAATCTGCATGTGAATAATTGCCAGTTAGGGCTCCCAGCATTTCAAAAAGACGATCTGTGATGAAGTCTTAAAAATTCAATAATAGTTATTTCAACCTCATTTCCAGCTATAAATGTTTTCTATATGTTGAAGTTAACTATTTGCAGTACAAAAGACTTGTACTGCAGTCAAAGAGATTACACTATCAAAGGGTCATAGCATTTTATCCTATAGATGTTATTTTGATATTTTTGATATTTTGGGCCAATTATAAATTTCCCTGACATTTCTTTGATGTCAGTATAGCAGGGACAAAGAAAACTGTTACAGCAAGTTGTACCAAATACATATATAATCAACAATTTCATAAAAGGACAGAGAGAATCCTGATTAGAAGGACTGGACACTGCAGGGAGACCTGTAATAAACAAAACATACAGAAATTCATACATCCATGTTTATTCATTGCAAATTAAACTGTATTAAAGATCAATGTCTCTAAAACATATTTTTTCTTTAGCACAAGGAGGAATAAACTAGTAAACAATTAGTTACACTATTGATATACAGGGATTGTTTTAATATGCAGTACCTCTTGATGAATCTTCCTGACGATTGAGGGGTACCAGGGTAGGATTTTTCCTAGGAGGACAAAGAGGTCCAGGGGCTGATACACCACCAGATGATCCAGCTGAAATAAACAATACAGAAACAGAAAGTTATATTTTCACATTGCAGGTAATTCACTTAATGCCATTTATAACAGATTCTGACTGAGACTTATAAATCATAAAAACACATTTATTCCAAGAAAATGTAAAAAACAAACTTAGGTATATTATGATGACGATGTTAGAATATCAATTGCTAGTACCTTTATACTTCTCATACCAAAATGAAATTTACTGAATGTGCAGGAGGTTCTAAAAAGTGAATATTTTAAGATGATTATGTCTAATTGAAGTGAAAAAAAAACATATAATACCTCCATCATTACATCGTGATGAATTTTGAGGATCAAGGCGTTCCTTAGTGGGACTCTGTGGGACTCTAGGAGGAGAAAGAGGTCCAAGGGTTGGTACACCAACAGATGATCCGGCTGAAATGACCAATACAGAAATACAGAGCTACAAATGAGACATAACAATCATATAGACAGATTTTTCTAGGATTTTTCTAGTAATAGGATGAGGATGGCAGAATATTAACCCTAATCCTATTGGGATATTTCAATCACTTCAGTCCATCATTGATCGCGCAATCGCGCCGAAATTTGGCATGCACATAGCGCCGAAATTTGGCATGCACATAGCCTGTGATGTTAACTCTTAGATTGTGTAGTTAAATTTTTCAAAAATCTATTCATAAGGCTAAATAAGCATTAATTATGCATAATTATGCATGAATTCTAATAAACAGAAATAACTGGTTTTTGGTCTAGATACTCCTTGTAATGTTGCAGACAAATAATCATGACAAAAAATTGCTATCAAAATTAATTTCTTATGTATTTTATTGTTTTTTTCAATTTCTTATGTATTTTTTTTGTTTTTTCGACTTTATTATTTATCTTGTTTTTTTATGGATATTGTCGGTGACATAAGAGTCACAAAAAGTACATTTTTAATTCATTTCATCAATTAAAATGAAAAATAGACAATTATGAAAAAAACATCTGCAACTCACCTTCATCAATGTCCATCAGGCGCCGTCCAACAACAGTCAGAGCTTTTACTGCCAATGGGGCTTGGTAGATATTCTTATTCGTTTCCTCTGAATGACCAAGATGCTTGTATATGTAACCCCTATCCATTTCAGGGACATCCATCAGTGAAAAAATTGTGCTCACTCTGTGTCGATTTTTGGTTGCCGTCATGTTTTCTGGTTCTGTCAGTTTGAGTTGTTGACAAACGCTATTGACGGCATGCCAGCCAGATACGTGGTCATTAGAAGCCCCTGTACTTGGAAACATGAAACGGTTTGTGGGAGATATTCCAACCTCCCGCCTAATCTCTTCATCAGCAAGGATATGCATCGCTTCATGAGTGTCTTCAGGAAAGAGGACTGATACCAAATGCTTCACTCCCTTTCCACTTTGGTAGGCAATCTTCAGCTTGCTGGCCAGTGCCTTGTCTATTTCATCCAAACCACCAATCTGGCACTTGTCTAGCCAAGCACCTTTGTCAGCATCTTCCCACTCTTTCAGTAACAACCGGCTGGGCTCCCCACCCCTTCTAGCGTTGAATAAAGTGAGTCTGCAAGTTACATTGTTACGTAGGCTCGTATAAAGATGTAAATCTGGGAAGGCATATCTTTCACTGACAAGCTGTTTGATTTGAGCAGCAGTGTAGTCTCGAACTCTACGAATATCATCGTCATTTGGAGCTGACTCTGGTCTCCTAAGTTTTTCCTGTCTGCCTTGCTGGAGGGCATACATGGCATCTCCAAAGATCATGTTGTAATTGAGCTCTAATACGGAAAGAAACTTATCAATCTCTCCTGCTTTCATATCACCCTCGTCATCATCTTCGATCAGATACAAGCCTTTCAAGATTTTGCTAGATGCCTTCAATAGATAGTACAATCCCAGCTTGAGGCCAGCTTTCAGTGATCTTCCATCTTTAAGTGAGTCTGAATCTTCAACTGTTGTGCATGTGTTAATGGCTTCCTCAAGATGGCCGAAATTATTTCGTTTAAATAAATCTGCAATATTCCCATCATCTGTAGGTAATTTCCCAAGGGTTTGCTCACTCTCTTTCATGTGCAAATACAAATTTGCCAGTCGTCTCATATCCGACATTACAGATTTTCTTACTTCTGCGTGTTTACTTTGTTTTCTCTTCTCTTTCATCCACAGCCTTCTACCAATTTTCAACAAGACAGGATCCGTTGTGCAAAGTTGGCTGGATCGGTTGCCCTTTCGAAATCTTGATACTATGTTTGTAACAAAATCAGTATCTTGAGCTAAGATTTCCTCATGCCTAAGCATGCTGACAGGCAAGCCAGCTCCATGAATTGCGGACTCACTTTCCTTTGCACACTTTCGCATGTGTCTGGTAATGTACGTTCTTGCAAAAAATCCAGTGCATATCGCACACATTACAGGCTCTGAACCTTTTTTTGACAAGCGCTCCCTCTTGTAGGCAGGAGATTCCTTCTTGGCCTCAAGTTTATTTTGAAGTAGGATTCCTTCTTTCCTCATCTTTCTTATCTCCGCAACTCTATGCTTCTTGGGTAGTTGCATTGCAATTTTCACTCGCTCGTGATCTCCATGCTTCTTTTGTATGTGATCAGATAGTTTAGAAAACATCTGCCCACAAAAGATACAATACCTATGTGGTTTCCTGTATCTTGTTTGCTTATTTGTTCTTGCATGATTAGTCACTTTGTGCTCATCTTTCTTCTCTGATGGCTGATTTCCATGATCTGATGTTCTGATCTGATTACTCGGGAAAAGAGTATGGTGACGGTCTTCTGTTTTGATGGGTTTCAAATCAAATAACTTGTTTTCGGCTTGCGATATCTGCAAAACTTTTTTGTTGTTGTTGTTGTTGTAATCTCTGAATTTTCTCTTACAAGGAATGGGTTCATCATCACTATCATAATCTGATTCATCTGTTTCAGGGATTCTATCTAAAGGAGCCCACTCATCACCTGAATCAGAAGCAGACTCAGAACTGCTTGATGAGTCGGATACTGAGCTACATTGGATAGGTGACTGCAATGTACTTGATGCCACCTTTTGGTCAGTAGGCGACTGTTTTTTACTTGATGCCAGCTCTTTGTTAGTGGGAGACTCTCGAGTACTTGATGCCAGCTCTTTGTTGGTGGGAGACTCTCGAATACTTGATGCCAGCGCTTGGTCGGTGGGAGACTCTTGAGTACTTGATGCCAGCCCTTTGTTGATGGGAGACTCTCGAGTACTTGATGCCAGCCCTTTGTTGGTGGGAGACTCTCGAACACTTGATGCCAGCGCTTGGTCGGTGGGAGACTCTCTAGTCCTTGATGCCAGCTCTTTGTTGGTGGGAGACTCTCTAGTCCTTGATGCCAGCTCTTTGTTGGTGGGAGACTCTCGAGTACTTGATGCCAGCGCTTGGTCGGTGGGAGACTCTCGAGTACTTGATGCCAGCTCTTTGTTGGTGGGAGACTCTCGAGTACTTGATGCCAGCCCTTTGTTGGTGGGAGACTCTCGAGTACTTGATGCCAGCCCTTTGTTAGTGGGAGACTCTCGAATACTTGATGCCAGGGCTTGGTAGGTGGGAGACTCTCTAGTTCTTGATGCCAGCTCTTTGTTGGTGGGAGACTCTCGAGTACTTGATGCCAGCGCTTGGTTGGGGGGAGACTCTCGAGTACTTGATGCCAGCTCTTTGTTGGTGGGAGACTCTCGAGTACTTGATGCCAGCTGTTTGTTGGTGGGAGACTCTCGAGTACTTGATGCCAGCGCTTGGTTGGGGGGAGACTCTCGAGTACTTGATGCCAGCTCTTTGTTGGTGGGAGACTCTCTAGTCCTTGATGCCAGCTCTTTGTTGGTGGGAGACTCTTGAGTACTTGATGCCAGCTCTTTGTTGGTGGGAGACTCTCGAATACTTGATGCCAGCGCTTGGTCGGTGGGAGACTCTCGAGTAGTTAATGCCAGCTCTTTGTTGGTGGGAGACTCTCGAGTACTTGATGCCAGCTCTTTGTTGGTGGGAGACTCTCTAGTACTTGATGCCAGCTCTTTGTTGG
The DNA here is from genome assembly GCF_018143015.1 of Lytechinus variegatus. Lineage (NCBI taxonomy): Eukaryota > Metazoa > Echinodermata > Echinoidea > Temnopleuroida > Toxopneustidae > Lytechinus > Lytechinus variegatus. The sequence continues at coordinate 188,343 of NC_054744.1, read as the reverse complement.
TGGGAGACTCTCGAGTACTTGATGCCAGCTCTTTGTTGGTGGGAGACTCTCGAGTACTTGATGCCAGCTCTTTGTTGGGGGGAGACTCTCGAGTACTTGATGCCAGCTCTTTGTTGGTGGGAGACTCTCGAGTACTTGATGCCAGCTCTTTGTTGGGGGGAGACTCTCGAGTACTTGATGCCAGCTCTTTGTTGGTGGGAGACTCTCTAGTCCTTGATGCCAGCTCTTTGTTGGTGGGAGACTCTCGAGTACTTGATGCCAGCTCTTTGTTTTTGGGAGACTCTCGAATACTTGATGCCAGCGCTTGGTCGGTGGGAGACTCTCGAGTAGTTAATGCCAGCTCTTTGTTGGTGGGAGACTCTCGAGTACTTGATGCCAGCTCTTTGTTGGTGGGAGATTCTCTAGTACTTGATGCCAGCTCTTTGTTGGTGGGAGACTCTCTAGTACTTGATGCCAGCTCTTTGTTGGTGGGAGACTCTCGAGTACTTGATGCCAGCACTTGGATGGTGGGAGACTCTCGAGTACTTGATGCCAGCTTTTGGTTGGTAGGTATAAATGGAGTATAAAAACAACGATATTATGGTTGTTATTATGTAGACAAATATCACTTACACATGAATTAAAAATAAAAAATCTGGAAATATTTGACTGCTGTGTTGTGCTGTTTGCGCTTACAATATTCTGCCCCGCGAATCAGCGGGGCGTGCACAGAGAGTTCCTGGTTGTATGTACAGGTGATTTGAATTCACATTGATTTTGTGTGTGGACAGTGCACTGTTCGAAAAAAACGACCTGCTCCGTTTTTTTGTTTTGTTTTTTGTTTTGCAATAATTCAGCCATTTCTAGGTCAATTTTTATTTAAACAAACTATGAACATATATCTATTGTGGAAAAACTGTATGATGCATGTGGATAGTTTTGCTGCAGCTCACAAAGTAATTAAATATCTGAAGCGCCATCTCTCCCGAAACTAATCTTTACGTTTAAAGCCCAAATATAATTTTGGTAAAGATTTCAAAATGAGAATTATACGGGATGTTTATCATGACATAATACAAGCATTTGGAGACCATAGCATAATTTTTATGTATTGACTCCTTTTGAAAATTTGAATTTGACCGTTAAATTGTATTTAGCGCCCTCTCTCGATAACAGTAATATGTTTATTATTGGGCGTATGCTAGATTGTTTTCGAGATTTGACCACAGAATGATAAAAAGGTATACACAAAAATTGAATTCTGAAATTTTCATCCACTTTTGAGCATGAGAAGGTGTTCTTTATCAAGAAAGAATATTTCGGTTAAAACTCGGGTCCCCCAAAACTGTATATCTTAAACACATTTTACATGTAGGTAATAGCTTGACCAAAACTCATTTATTTTTCACACCATTTTTTTGTGCACTATATGCATGCTATTATCATTATTTCATTTAGATTTGAAGACAAATTTTGGAGAAGAAAATATTCACTTTTACCAAAACTTTTCTTGACCTTTAAGGTTGGGTTTACTTTTTTATAGAATTTTGCTGCTTGGTTCCACATTCTTATGTACATGTGTAAATTGTCTTAAAACAATTTCATTTCTCAATTTCATTGTTCTTTTGTGAATAATATTGTTTTGTATCTTATAACTTTATGCTCCTGGAACCCTCTGCAGAAAAGCTGCATCATGTAGGTGCAGCTGAGCAGGGCAATCCAGCCATACATTGTCATTTAATTGTATATATATGGAAAATAAATACAAATACAAAACACATTACAGAGAAAATGAAAATTAAATTTTGTTTTTCTGCTGGGTTAGCAATTAAAAACAAAAATGAACCTCAAAATTTTTACCATAAGCAGTCTTCAACTTATTTTTTGTTTGTTTGGAGCTGGCAGTTGTTGGAAACGGTGGGAAATGGAGATAAAAGGAGCTGCTAGGGCATAGGGTTAAGAGAAAAAATACTAGACAAGACAAAAATACACATAATTTACAAGTAGCTTCATGTACATATTTACCTGTTTCCATGGTTCCTCCCCCTTTTTAAATCCATAATCATACAAAAGCTCTGTGCCACATAGAACTTGGCTGTTGAAAAAGGAAACAGTCCAGTGTGATCAGTTAAGTGTTTGCAATTTGTCCATCCGTGACACAAAATATAATTTGTCATAAAATTACTATAAAGATTTTTGATACCCTCTAATAAAAAGTAACTTTCATGTTTTGAAAGATCCTTGTACACAAATCTTATTCTTATGAGGGAAAATTTAAGCAAATTTTAGTAAACCACAGCAAAAATTTCAGCTTTTACAGTACCGGTAATTTATCAAATCTTTGCTTCTTCTACGGGTGCTGAAGTTTAAAATTGCTCGGACTAAACCATTTATCAGCAGTGTTTTAAAAAGTTGGCACCTTACAAACATTTCTATCTGTGCATAAAGTGTTTCACATATCAAAGAAAATCAAGAGCTTGCTTTGAAACCATACTTGACTAATTGGAAATTCCATCTATCTTGACTTACATTAGAAATTATAGCAATCATACAATAATATTTTTTTACATAAAAATATCAAGAGTATTGAAAACTCAGCTCCTAATTACTATCTCCCACTTTACTTTGGGAGAGCGATCATTCCATTGATTTTCATTTAAATGAGTAACCATGACATCCAAATTGCAGTTTGTCAATTGATAAAAAAAAAAAATTACCATAGGACTTGTCACTTTGGAAACCAATAACTTTTCAAATTCTCATTCAATATAGATTTGGTTTCAGTTTATAAAAATATGATTTTTTACCTGTATCTTTGAGAAAGTCCCATTCTATTTGTTTCAGTGATCACAAATAAATGCAGGTATTTGCAGCAAATGTGCAAATTCTCTTTAGTCCACCTTTTTTTTAAAGAATGAGGCCTGTTAAGCATACAAGTAATAATCAATTCAACTTCTCGTGTTTAACTGCAGATGGTGATAATGAAAGTTGCTGCTATTGTTTCATAAATGTTGTTGTCTGTTGTCGCCAGTTTCAATATTATAGCATCATGAGCACATTTATAATCTTTTCCAAGATGACTTGGGAAATTTGCTGTAAAAAAATGTTATTTCTTTGTGATCACTGTATCAAATCAGATAGGACTTGTGCCAAGATACAGGTAAATAGTCATAATTTCTAAAAATCTGAAGACACAACTTTTTCGATCGATATACTCAGATACAGGTATTGGTTGCTAAAGTCCGGTAGTAATTTTTTTTTGGGGGGGGGGGGGGGGGAAAAACTCTATGTCTATTTTCATTATTTCCAGTAATATCCTAAACAATAAATCATCAAGTAACTAGTCAAATATTATATTTTATTCATGATTTATTATCATCTATTTTTAAAAATGTTTACATTTTAGCAACAAACGGTTCTGGAAATAAATTTTGCTTTGTCAAGCATGTGAATCTGCTATAAGGCAACGATTGATAAAAGTAGACAGGACTAGTCCATGGAAGACTAAGACTACCTTCCTCTCATATTAACACAAACTCAAGAAGAAAGAATTTGGTGATATAGGAATTGATTTCAAAGCATACAATTCTTATCATGTACACTCTCATGTTTCCCTATAGAACTCAACATTCTAACCCGTAAAACTCAAGGGCAAGGTAATAATGTAAATTGAAGAGATTATAATTGTGATGATTCTCGCTCTTCAGTTGAATCTGAGAAAAAAATAACACATTTTTCAATAAATTATATGCAGTAAAATAAGACAATAATGTACTACAATTGTTCCAAAACTACCGTCTTATCCATTAACCCTTTGAGCGCTGATGAGTCAATTTTGCACATTCGTACAATTAGATTGAACAATTGTAATAATTAGTTCACTCTGTCATATTTCTTTTGAGAAGCTGGCAATTAATTTTTCTGCTGAGGGGTTTTTTAGTTTTAGGAATTCTAGAGCCCATAATTTTGAAATATTCAGCAAAAATATGATTTTCATATTTATATATTGAATTAATAATCATATTAATTCGTAATATATTGAATTTTGATTTTCAAATAGTTTTGAAGAGTTTTTTCGTAATTTTGAGGACATTTCAAGATGAAAATTTATCATTGAAAAAGTCATATTTTCAAATTATTATATGAATTATTAATATTTTCCATATTCCAACAAATTTAGTTATCTCAATTTATGACCTAATCTTGTAGAATGATATCATAGGAACCTAAAACTGAAAGTTTTATTGTTTTATTTCATTAAGTTTTTAAAATATTTGCGTCATAAGCCATGAATTTCCGCGTAGTCCCACATGTGCATAATTTTGCCGTATTTTGCAAAATTTTGCCATTTTTATTAGCCTTATTTTTGTTATAAAATTTAACATAATCATCCAATTTCATATTTTTATTGTTTATATCTTCAAATTAAATATGTTTCATCATTTAAGCATAGTTTCGTTGCCCTAATTAATCCTCAATTAAAGAAAAACATGAAAATTGGTCATTGGGCCACTTTTCTGGCCCTTAGCAGTGTACGGGTTAAGGAACATATAGTACATAAGTGCTAGTTTGAACCAAGGGAAAAGGCATTCAAGATTTAAGGTAAATACCAAATCAACAATCGTCATCATTATTCACTGAAAATCAAATCAGCGCACAAAGGGTTAAACCGCTTTAAAATTTAAGGACAAAATAACGTTCTACTTCAACATTCATTAAAAAAATATCTCAGGATGTATAAAGAATAGCACTTTCAATGTGTAAACATTCAATCCAATGTAAATGGTTTTCCAGTAGCATGCTTAACAACAAATGACTGGGGTTAGCTCTTCATGTTGTTTCCTTTAGCCTTTCTGTGATCACATTGACCTGTCCTGTCTCATTTGCCAGACTTCGTATTAAGTTTAAAGAAATAAATACAAATGAAAAAATGAAGGTTAAGATGAACTACGTACAGACCTCTCAACTCATGAAACTGAAAAAGAACTGTGTGGTACAATATCAAATAGGAGATCTCTTTCAAAATGGTCACAAAACTCTCTCAGAATGGCCTAAAATTAATATTCTTTATGCCAAATTCCTAATGGTTGGGAGGTCTGTAAAATACATATTATCTATATACATTCCTGGTCTTCTACTACTAACCTTATGCTAAATATGCACAAATGAGGCACATTTTGAATTGCTATGACCTTCACCCTGCAGTTCCTCTCAGCATTTGTTTCTGCATGGTTCAGAAGCCTCCCAAGCCTTGAATTCTCCTCACTTGCATCCATGCTGTATTTGAATGAATAAGAAGGAAAATAATTAATGACTTGAACCATTCCGTCAGATATAAATTGAAATAATATCTAAAACTTATGAGCACAAATAAATTTGTGCAAACAAGTGGAACGCCTCTGGCAGTCTCGCCTGCATTACGCAATTCAATATAGCAGCAGTGCTGACTTTGATGGTCAAAGTTCATTAACACTAAATGATCTTTCACGTTGAACATGTGACCTGCCACTCATACAAAATTAACAGCAATACTTCGTAGTCTTTTGTCCAAGTTTCATGAAATAGGCCCTTATACTTTTAAAGTATATTTCCCCCCAAAAAAGCTTACCCATGGTTCAGGTTCATTGACCCTAGATGACCTTTGACCTAGATCATGTGACCAGGAAACTCATGCAAGATGATCAGTGATACTTGGTTACCCTTCTGTCCAAGTTTCATGAACTAGGTCCATACTACCCAAGTTATGAGGACATTTAAAAAATAAACTAAGGATTATTCTAAGTTCGTTGACCCTTAATGACCTTTGACCTTCATCATGTGACCTGGAAACTCACGCAGGATGATCAGTGATACTTGGTTACCCTTATGTCCAAGTTTCATGAACTAGGTCCATACTACCCAAGTTATGAGGACATTTAAAACATAAACTAAGGATTATTCTAAGTTCGTTGACCCTTAATGACCTTTGACCTTGATCATGTGACCTGGAAACTCACGCAGGATGATCAGTGATACTTGGTTACCCTTATGTCCAAGTTTCATGAACTAGGTCCATATACTTCCCAAGTTATGATGAAATTTCAAAAAAAATTGTGCATATTCTAAGTTCGTTGACCCTAAATGACCTTTGACCTTGATCATGTGACCTGGAAACTCACGCAGGATGATCAGTGATACTTGGTTACCCTTATGTCCAAGTTTCATGAACTAGGTCTACATACTTCTGAAGTTATGATGACATTTCAAAAACTTAACCTTGGTTAAGATTTCAATGCTGATTTCCCAAACATGGCCAAAGTTCATTGACCCTAGATGACCTTTGACCTTTATAATGTGACATGAAAATAATGCAGGATGATCAGTAATAGTTGGTTACCCTTATGTCCAAGTTTCATGAACTAGGTCCATATACTTCCTAAGTTATGATGACATTTCAAAACCTTAACCTTGGTTAAGATTTCATTGTTGACACCGTCGCTGCCGCCGTCGGAAAAGCGGCGCCTATAGTCTCGCTCTGCTATGCGAGACAATATACAGATCTATTTTATATGTAGCAAAATACCTTGGTGTTTATGTGACTGTATGTGATTATAGTCAGGATATAAATTAAATAGAGTGCAGATGGAAGCACAAGCAACCCTTCAAAGTATTCCTAATATTGATTTTGAATGAGATGCTGTTTTATTTTTGTTTACATTTCTTTTCATTTTGATGTCCCCTTGTATTACAAAAAATATATAAGCGTTATTGAACAAAAATGTATATTTGCATATTTCGCTAGCGACAAAAAAAGTGCACTTGCACCATAGCGCTGTGTATGCACTAACATCAACATGCGTGTACTATGAATGGCCTCCCACCTATACGCGAATGCGCTGTTTTCGTCTTTCGCTGTGTGTATGCACTAACATCAACCTGCATGTACTATTGATGGCCTTCCGCCTTCCCTACGAATGCGCTGTTTTCGTGTAGCTTGCAAGGGTAAATTTTGGTGGTTTTTCTGACGCAAGAATACTCGCTAACTTTAGTGCGAAGTATATATGCTTTTCTAGCTATGGACAATAATGCCTGAGCTGAGAACTGAAGTTTACCGCTTTCCTGAAGCGCGCATTTCCGACTTTCGGATCTCGATCCGGGAAGGAAAAAAAAACGTGGAAAATGTAGATTGGTGTTTGAGGGAAAAAATTGGAATTCCGCGTAAATTCGAAGATTTCACAGCCCATAACCCAATAAAAAGATAGAATTCACATAGCATAAATGATGTAGGAGGTTACAATTTATAATTCACATTTTGAAAACCTCATTTTTTACAATTTTTGGGGAAAAATTAGCTAATTAGCATATAAAAGGTCCAAGATTGTAAAACGTCAAATTTTTGGATAGCTTAGTAACTCGGCGTTCCACAAATATATGGTTTATTAGGGTTTTGAACATCATAAGTGATTGTTTTGGGCCATGCTTCTACCCCCTCCATTTTGGCAATTAATACCATACTTGGTACCTTAAGCTTTTAACTCATGTGAGCTACAATGTGATAGTGAGAACTGAGCAAAACATGTAGGATAATATATTACTTCCGGATATGTAAGATTGGGTCTGCTATGAAACCTACCATAGTTTCTTTCCTTTCCAGGTGAATTCATATCTGAAGACACTTTCTATTTGTTCTTCCCTTCTTTCAAGTTCTTCTTCTGTAATCAGATGCCCTTCATATTCAGCTATAAATTCACCTCTTGTAATATCCCTTGTAGCAACTACACCACGACCTGATGATGAGAAATGTTAATTCCAAAAGATTAAATATGACTTTATTAATAAGAGTTTGATGCCTTTTGATCGATTTATAGGCAAGCATTAAGATAATGGGGATGGGCGCGGGTAAGATTCCTGAAATGGGTCATTCCATGCCAATTCACCCAATAAAAGTGCCATTTTGGACCTTACCCTCTCAGAATTTGTTCAAATTCGACACACATAAAATTTAACATTTGCTTTCCATGAAACAAAAAAAAATTAGTTGAAACGGCCCATCGGTTTTTGAGCCCTGGCCCGCCCTTTTTGTTTTGTTTTGGCAAAAAGGGGAGTGACCTTCAACTTTCAACGGCACATTGCGCCTGAACCGGTTGACCAATTTTTATTTTAAATGATATTTACAAATTTACTGTTGGCCCTACATATTGATATTGGTGTTGGTAATGTGTGTACAAGTCTCAATGATACATGAATACTTTCAAACTAAAGTTACATTACAATCAATTAAAATACTACATATCTCATGTTGATACTTCAAAGATCTGTAGGGTATATCTAGTATGGGACAGTAGAGCTGACTAGGAAGCACACTCATTGTTATTTCCGTCAAAACTACAGCTTTCTTGTGAGTTGTATGTAGGCCAATTGCACCCCAATCAAAAGGGCTAAGCAAATATAGTCTACATATATTATTCATTTTGTTTAATGTTTCCTGTAATACCTGATAGGTTGAGTTTCCCTTTTTTATTTGATTTCAATGTAATTTTAGTTTGGGGGTATTCATGTATAATGGAGACTTGTACACACATTAACACCAATATCAATATGTGGGGCCAACAGTAAATTTGTAAATATAATTTAAAAGAGCTTTTTAGATGAAGAAATAAAATATCATCCTAGATCTTTACATATTATGTTGATATTATATTGACGATTAACTTACATAAAAATCAAGTTAAAAAATTATTCGGCCGGGGGTCAAAATCAAGGTCAAAGCAAAGGTCAAGGGGTAATTTAAAGTGCTATGACCTGAATCTGAATCTGTGAAGTTCCTGGTCCTGATCCTCAAGTGGATATTGATGACCAATAAGAACGTTAGCGATCGAGAGAGCTCAATATTTTTAGTACATTTTGGAGTTGAGTCCCACCACTTTACAATTGGCTGGAGGGACTATAGTAATTATTCCTTTCATGACAGTATCCCAAATAAACTGTGGGATACTGTCATGAGAGGAATAATTACTAGGTCACACCCATTTTTACCAAAACAAAACAAAAAGGGCAGGCCATAGTGCAAAAACCAATGGACCGTTTACATTATTTTTTGGGGGGTTCTTGGGATTAAGTAAATGTAAATTTTATGTATGCCAAATTTGAGCAAATTCTGAGACGGTAAGGAAAACCCATTGGGTGAATCCAGATGGAATGACCCAAATGTATCTTGAGTAGATATGAAGTTACCTACCACTCATTGCTTTTCCAATTTCAATGTAGATTGCTCCAGAAAATTTATCAAAATATTTTTGCTGGAAATTGGAATCCCTCAAGTGTATTGCATAGACTTAGATCTAATTTACATAAACATGAGTTCCAACAACCACAATTCAAAAAGGTTTTGATTTTACTTTACTTCTGCTTTTTTTTTCCAATTCCAGTATTCCAGTTATTGTTTAGCTTGAGGCTGAGAATGGCTCACTCTATAGAAATGAGCAAGAACCAAGTCCAAGGTCTACTCAAGCGTAGGTCTTGGCATTTTAAAGTTTTTTACTTTTATGCTTAAAAGTAACTTGATTTGTTTCAATTGGATAACTATGCAAATTTAATGTGAAAATATCCCTGGGTCAATTACCTTTTAGAACATTTATGATTTGTCACTTATTCTAAATTATCTATCTTCTGGGGTGTAATTGTCGTTCGGGGGGGGGGGGGGGGTTTCCTGGGGATATTTGTCCTAGGGGTAATTACCCTTGGTGTAATTGTCTGAGCAATGCAGACGGTAATTGTTTTCTTAGAGTAGTCATCCTCTAACCATGAGTTAGCTATTAGAAATCGTCTGAAAGTTCTATCAATGAACTTAACACTTCCTTGTCTAATAATCTTTTCCAGGGTTGTATTGATCTACAAATATGAATATTGAAAACCATCCATCTTCTTATGGGCAAGTCCAAGAAAAGGTCACCCTGGAAGGCAAAATTTAATCTTTAATTTAAGAAGTTATCTTTGGTGGAATAAGAAAGCCCAAATGTGGAATTTTAAAATTTCATTAAGAAAAATTTGATAATATGCATATTTATGCTAATTTGGGGCACCTAATTTGCATAATCAGTAAAATGGGCGTTACGTATGGGACAATTATAAAAACTCATAGAAAATGAACACAAAACTTCTGAGATTCAGTCATAGGTGGGACATGGACCCCCTTACATCTTATTACTTTTGGCAGAAAAAAGTGGTGTCATCTAATTAATTATGCAAATTAGGTCTTGTCCAAGGATGGAATGTCCCATACGTAACATTTTGAGGATGTTTTTTTAAGTTATTTCTCATAATACAATACTTGTATTGCTGCATCTCTGGGAAGTTCTAATTTATTAAGTATGAAAATGTTATACCACAAAAAGTTTCAAAAATGGAGTTTACTTTTTAATTAAAAGTTAATTAAAAAATTGTTACGTATGGGACAACATGTTACGTATGGGACATTTACACATAATGTCAATGGGGAGATTTATGTACATGTACAAAGTGAATGGAGAAAAACAAATTTGAAGAGTGCTCTAAAAACTGATTATTTACCTTTTCTTTAGTTTTTAAACACTGATTTGTTATGAATACTGATTAATGAATACAAATGAAGCCAAAAAAAAATGTGAAAATGGAAAAATATGAAAATATAAAAACAATAGAAATACATAAAACCATGAAAAACATGGAATAAAAAGGTTGAAATGGCTAATTTCCCCTTCAGTGATATCAAATATGTCTCAGTAGAACATTTAAAAAGAACGAAACTCTTTTGTTATTTCCATATTTTAAATTATTTCAATTTTTTTAATTATGGGGAAAATTGTGTACGTTCTCTATGGGGACAAAATGTCCCATACGTAACTGTCCCATACGTAACATGTCATTAATTTGTTTAATTAGAGTCTGTAATTAGAGGGATTTGGCTTATGACATGAAACTTGCCATAAATATACTATAGTATTGAGACTTCTATCACACTAAGTTTCAAGTTGTCAAGTGAAATACTTTCAGAGAATTCTCAACTTGAAACTAATGTATTAAAAATTGTCTTTTCTCTGCGTCCCATACGTAACGGCGCATCTTTTCGCTCTAAAAGGTCAAGATCAAGGTCATATGTCACAATTTTTTGCATGATTATTCTTCTCCTAGATGTCTACCATCATGAGGGTATTCAATCTAATCAAAGTCATTTAACACTATTTTTCAGGTCATTAAAGCCTCTGAAATGTCCCATACGTAACGCGCGCGAATTCTTGGACTTGCCCTTATGCCATACAATATATGACCCTCGTTGTTGACAATTGTTGCAATTTTGCTCTGTGGAGTGATGCGATCATTTCGTCATTCGAATTTTGATATAGCGATCTCTGTACCGCAATCCATTCGTACATCAATGCTCTGCTTTCGATGATTTGAAGTCAACAATCTATTTATTTGTTTTATATAAATAGATTCAACAAATAATTGTGTATTTCAAGAGATTTATTGCTCCAAACATCAGAATCTAAACAAAATTGTGAAAACTGCACAAATTATTGTGACCCCATCATACATTGAGCTATCCATAGCTAGACTAGATCTATGTTACGTAGCACCCAAGGCATACAATTCCCTAACTTAAGCCCCCTGAAGATTATTGCTCTTGCACTTTTCTCTGCAAGGAACATACAAATTGTGGAAAATGCTGATGACAGAGCTAAAGAAAATCTAACCTTTTTCCTTGTTCACCCATTTTTGTTGGATCCAGTCTGGGTCCTGGCCACAACTAATGTAGTGCTTCGCTACCTCCTCTGGCTTTCTTCTTTTCATCTGCAAAAATGAGAAGTAAATCTATTGATATTACTTAATAGCATTAAGATTATTGATCTACATTAAGTTATTTGACTACCGGTATAGATCTAACATCTAGACTAGATCTAGGGGCCTAACAGTTTAAAAGTAGATCACACTGATAAACAACTGGTTAGATCTTTTATTCCTCTTTGTCCTATTAGTATTATGTTAGACTTCTATTATTCTAAAAATTGTTGTTTAGAAAAGTTACTATTTAGTTTAGGTTTATCAGTGTGGTCTATTGTAATTCACTCGGATTAATACTAGTAAATCTAGACTCTAGTAACTTTTTGTCCAGTTATTGGGTGTCCGGACACTCCATTTTAACAGCCATTTGAAAAGGTTTACAATCAAATTCTTCGTTGTTTTTTAGCACAAAATGGGAAACAATATTGTGGAGATCAAATATTGATGATGAAAAGCACAATTCAACGTAGGCCTAGATCTATAGATTTTGGCTTAATCCAAAGACAAAAAACAGGGCTTCAATTTTGTTAAGACAAGTGTCCGGACACCCAACCCCCCATCCTAGGACTAGTCTAGGCCCCTAGACAAAGTCTAGATCTAGGCCTACAGTTAGCCTATCTAACTTAGACCTAGAATCTATTATAAAACTAACCTAGTTTATAGCTTGGAGGGCCTGCCGCTTGGAGGAAATTTTTGCACCAATAACGGCCGCGGAGCTACATTTCATTTTCAGATCTAACAGTTAGTCCTAACTGTTAGGACTAGATCTAATGAAGAGAAGTCTCGGCAGCTTCTTCTTCTTCTTCTTCGGTTGGTTTCCTCCAGTCTGGAGAACTGCAAATGGTGCAGAGGAGTTGTTCTACATGATGACAGGATCAGATGGGGGTAGGCCTAGTACACAGAACAGGGTTTACGTGACAGTGACATTCGTACGTTTAACATGTAGATCTAGATCTTAGTCAAATACAAAACTGAGAGAGGAGTTGTGAAAAGAGGACTGAGGAGTTGTGAAAAGCATGCACTCAACACGGCAATGAAGGCTTAGGCTAGCCAAAGAAAATTTCAATGTGTGCTCAACTTTTAAAAGAAAAGAGGAAAAATAAGGCAGACAAAATCAGAAATACAAATCGTATGGTAAGAGTGCCCAAGACTCTGCGCAGTGCCCATGTCTGCGCACTCACGTAAATGCACAATTTTCATACTTTCATAGAACAAAATATCAAACTGATACCAATTTTCAATCTTGACCGCAGCAATCCATTTTGATACCAAAAACTACAAAAATATTTGATTAAAAATGAGTATCAGCAAGTTTCAATTTGCTACCCTGAAAATTTCAATAATTGTCAAAAAAGAAATGTCCGAAACTTCACTGCATTTGATTTGCGTGCAAAATGAGCTAGTGCGCAGACATGGGCACCAATCATTTTTGCTACACAAAGTGACAAGCCCGTCTGAAAATCGTAGAAAAACATTGTTCTTGTAAATAATTTCTTGAATTTTTTTGTTTCATTGATCATTAGAATATAGAGAATGGAATGACATTGATGACTCTCAAAATAATATTTTACTTTGTAATAAAATCGAGATCAAATTTTAGGTGCGCAGACTTAGGCACTCCCTTCATATTACAAATCATGACTGATAACGTGAGTCCAGATCGACAATAGTTTTGTGTTAGCCTAGGCCTACCGGTATGCACAGTGATCACTGACTTACCTTTAAGTTGCTAGAAATATATCCAAAACTTAAAGTTCTTCTTCTACTTCTTAGTGAGTACAGTCCACCATCTGTCGTACTCTTTACAATTTCAGGAAACTTTCAGGAAAGTTTCAGGAAACTTTCAAGAAACTTTCCACTCACGGGCGGAAGGCGTCGTGTTCGGTCGGCTGCACTGGTTTTAGGCGCGACGCAGCTCCTCGACCTCATCACCTGCACCGGCCGCGCCGCGCCGGGGCAGCCGGGCCAGGCCGGCCGCCTAGTGCAGCGCCCATATGCTAGGCCGTGCTAGGCGCTGCCGAGGCCTGCGCGCGCGGTAATTTGTGCTTTTCGCTGTTCCCGTGCACACTACATGTTCACGTTGCAAACGCTTATCATTGTAACAGCGAAATCTTCGTAGAAGATATAAAAGTAAAATATATAGAGATTTTCGAAAAAGGAGGGGCACTATTAGGATTAAAAGCATTCATGTTTTGTACAGTTTATATATTGTGGTGTAGTTTTGGGATAACGTAGGTGGTGGATTGAGTTACATTTTCATTGATAGATAATGTTGATATATACCCCATTTTACAAAGATTGTCAGCATATACATCAATTCGCCTTAACAACCAGTTATCCTCCAAACGGTATATACACACAGTTTTGTGCATGATTGTAATGTCAGAGTACTGCTGGGTAGATTTGGCCCAAAGTTCGTAGGAAGTAAAAAGGAATACTGCCCTCTGCTGGAATAGATTTTGAGCATTTCGTTGAACCCCCGTCATTGAGAATTTTAGCTTTAAAACGTAAGGGCGAATCCAAATATTCCCCTTTGGGTCGAGTTCGCCCTTCCGTTGATTATTAACCCTAAAGCTTCTCCTTAAGTAGGATTTAGATACATATATATATATATATATATATATATATATATACAGTATATATATATATATATATATATGATATATATTGCTGAACATCAAAATGCCTAAACAGATAAAAAAAGAAAAAAGCAATAATAAAGCAAATTTTTCAATATCAATGTTACGGCAAGACAAGTGATGCGCAGCGTTTTGATAAATAGTACCCGGGTATATTGGAGTTTCGGTGAACTGGATACACATTTTTTGAAGTGCCGTGCCCATGATTCTGAAAAGTTCACTCAGTTACACTTCAGAAAGCGACAATGCATGGAAGTAAAAACTGCAGCTGCATTGGCCTGGCTGTCTGGCTACTATGCAGGCATGGATGGGAGCGATTTCATGTTGGGAGTCGTTCCGTACTTGGCAGTTTTCGGCAGTTGCGAGAGCAATTTGAAAGCGCACAAGAGCGGAATCGCTCCCATCTATTTTCAACACTGCTAGAAGACTCTAGAATGATCTCAGTGAAATTAACAATGTAAACAAGAGAATCCTATTGTCATTTTCCTCTGCTAGCAGTCTCTATTTTCTGCTATTGTACATTTCAGAATTACCAAGCATTACTCAGCCTCATTTAACAAAGCTTATTCTGGAATATTCTTGTTATGCAATGATCTTTCTTAGAGAAAAAAATAAATGACTGTATATAGCTACTTTCTCTTACAATTATATATAACAGATCACGATATGAAGTCATTTGTTGAGCGGGGCTGGGTTGAGCACCAACATAGCTAATACATGCACGCCTATGGGAATCGCAAGTTGTAGGAAAAGTGCATAAAATTACACTTCTGAGATATTTCAACGAAAATCTGTAGAAAGTGAAGAACCATCAGACCATATCATATCGCTTAAAAATTGTTACAAGAAATTTTGAAATGACGAAATATAACACAAAAATTGGTGACCAAATCGTAAAGTTTGGGAACCACTCGATGTTTTGTATGCGTATGTATGTGTACAAAGTGAATGGAGGGAAACCTTGCATGTGACAGAATAGACTGCTGCTGTACTATTAAAGGTGGTTCCCAATTTCATGATGACACCCAAATTGGTTTAAGAAACAGGTGCAGTCTGGAATCTGTAAAAGCTGTTTTGCCAAACACCAAACCTCTCACTGTTGATGAGGCTGAGCACTGTGACTTCTCAAGTTTTCTGTGAATTGTTGAATTCCAATGTAGTGACAGTTTATTTCTTTATCATTTTGTTTTTAGATGGCTCAAGTAATTCAAGAATACCTACAAAGATGGGATCAATTTGTTGATAAACATAAAGGTAAGATAAAGAGGTCAATGCTCATTTTGTTTCACCTATTGCACAGAAAGGGTCTCTTTTGTCAGCAATGATTAAATAATATTGACTGGCATTGAGGTTAACATGAAATATATTGACTGGCAATGAGGTTAACATGAAATATATTGACTGGCATTGAGGTCAACATGAAATATATTGGCTGGCATTGAGGTTAACATGAAATATACACAACAAAAAAAGTAAGTCCCCCCTAAATCAAATTACTGTAACTTTCGAATCAAATTAGTTTGAGATATGAGATTTCATAGGTGGTTTTCTGCACTCATTAAGCAACTTCTGAGGAAAAACGAGATCGATCGGTAGAGTCATGCATGAGTAATTAAAGAATGAATTAAAAATGACCATTTTTAAAAGTCACAAGAGTCGTTTTTCAGTTTGTTCAAATACAAATTTGGGCAAAAGTTGTTTTCAGGTGAATTTTATGGTGTTATGCTGTTTTACTATCCATCATTCAACCACTTCAGACCAGATTTTGATATCGTATGTTCATGGTTGAGTGAGCACAATGTATTGCAGGGGCTGCGGAAGCGGGGGGGGGGGGCTTCAGCCCCAACTTTTTTCCAAAAGCATGTACAAACATATAAAAATGATTTTTTTGCATGATCAGCCCCCCCCCCTCACTTTTGGCTCAGTCTCCCCCCTCCCACTTTGAAAACCATTCCGCAGCTTCTGAATCGTGACGTATTATCATAGGGGTTTATGGTAGTATCCTCTACAACTTGTTAGATCATGTTAATGTTGGTGGCTCCCCGATTATAGGCCCCTCCCCCATTTTAAAATTCTGGATCCACCACTGATTTGTCCATATATACATTCAACTGATCCTGAGAAAATGTTAGGAAAAGAATACATTTATGCAGTATAAAGAGTATTCATTCCTAAGTTTTCGATTGTGCTCGCTCAACCATGAAAATGTTTAAAATTCGGAAAGTGCGTGGTGATAGAAAACAACAGCACTAAAAGTCACATCTGAAACCGAATTTGCCCCCAATAATCACTTTAAAATGCGTCTGTGACATTGAAAATACAAATTTTCCCACTTTGATGCGTGCTCACTCATCCATAAATAAACAAATCGATTTCATTTTTGCACAGAATTTTGCCCAAAGGTTGATAAACGACATTGATAAAGACAGCCTTGAAAAAAAGTTTCATCATATTGAATAAGGGGTTACTTATTCCTAAACATATGCACCCATAATGTACACAAGTCTATGAGAGAGGAAGTCAAAATTTTGAAATGAGGGTTTGTTTCATGGACGATTTTTATTACTTCTGCCAACAGTTATTTCATGAAACTTCGTACATGGCTTCAGAGTAACACTATCCAAAAGGTGCGCACACCAAAATAACCATTCGATATTGCACAGAGTGGGGCCAAGGCCTTGAACTTTCTTCTCATTTGCATAATTTTCGAGTATTGTGTGCTCACTGATGCATTAAACATCTGGATTTTCACAAAAATCAAATCAAATCAAATGAACTATGCAAGGAGGTTTGTGACAGATATCCATAGTTACAAATTGCATTTTTTCCAATAACGTAAAAAAAGAGCTAATCACATTCCACATGTTCATTCAAGCGTGAATGTTTAATTAAACGCCTTTGAATCATTGAAGCATGTTAATTGGTCATGAACACAACGAAAAAGTTGAGAAAAGATCATTTTCAGTTACCAAAATGAAACAATACTTGCCTATGATATTTGAAAATCATATTTTTTGTTTTCAATACATTTTCATTGAACCGTGAAACAATGAATACTGTTGAAGAAAGTCTTCCCAAAAATAACTGTCATCATATTCTATCATTTTTAATGATAAAAACGTGTTAAACATCCAATTATAGCAAATTTGGACTTGTGTTTATTCAACCGTGAAATTTAACTAAAAAATGTAGTCTTTTAGAAAGTACCTTTCATAAGACTTCTTCTGACTATTTTTCGTGATGAGAATGTGGAATAAGTTCCAATAAAATGGAATCAAAGTCATGATAATTGGCTTGTGACTTTTGAAAAGTGACATTTTTGCCTTCTGACGGTGCTCACTGAAGCATGACGTAAAATACGTCCATAACATTTACTCAGAGGGTAGCTTATAAAATTACCTACACGCTCATGTAAATATATATTAAAAACTCGCATTGGTTTGGAAATTATTGATGTTTGTTTAAGGGGGGACTTACTTTTTTTGTTGTGTATATATTGACTGGCATTGAGGTTGCAGACACAAGGGCAAGTCCAAGAAAAGGTCACCCTGGAAGGCAAAATTTCATCTTTAATTTAAGAAGTTATCTTTGGTGGGGTAAGAAAGCCCAAATGTTGAATTTTAAAATTTCATTAAGAAAAATTTGATAATATGCATATTTATGCTAATTTGGGGCACCTAATTTGCATAATCAGTAAAATGGGCGTTACGTATGGGACAATTATAAAAACTCATAGAAAATGAAAACAAAACTTCTGAGATTTAGTCATAGGTGGGACATGGACCCCCTAACATCTTATTACTTTTGGCAGAAAAAAGTGGTGTCATCTAATTAATTATGCAAATTAGGTCTTGTCCAAGGATGGAATGTCCCATACGTAACATTTTGAGGAAGGTTTTTAAGTTATTTCTCATAATACAATACTTGTATTGTTGCATCTCTGGGAAGTTCTAATTTATCAAGTATGAAAATGTTATACCACAAAAAGTTTCAAAAATGGAGTTTACTTTTTAATTAAAAGTTAATTAAAAAATTGTTACGTATGGGACAACATGTTACGTATGGGACATTTACACACAATGACAATGGGGATATGTGTGTACAAAGTGAATGGAGAAAAACAAATTTCAAGAGTGCTCTAAAAAGTGATTATTTACCTTTTCTTTAGTTTTTAAACACTGATTTGTTATGAATACTGATTAATGAATACAATCGAAGCAAAAAAAATGTGAAAATGGAAAAATATAAAAAAATAGAAACAATAGAAATACATAAGAAATTCATAAAACCATGAAAAACAAGGAATAAAAAGGTTGAAATGGCTAATTTCCCCTTCAGTCATATCAAATATGTCTCAGTAGAACATTTAAAAAGAAAGAAACTCTTTTGTTATTTCCATATTTCAAGATATTTCAATTTTTTGAATTATGGGGAAAATTGTGTACGTTCTCTATGGGGACAAAATGTCCCATACGTAACTGTCCCATACGTAACATGTCATTAATTTGTTTAATTAGAGTCTGTAATTAGAGGGATTTGGCTTATGACATGAAATTTGCCATGAATATACTATAGTATTGAGACTTCTATCACACTAAGTTTCAAGTTGTCAAGTGAAATACTTTCAGAGAATTCTCAACTTGAAAAAAATGTATTAAAAATTGTCTTTTCTCTGCGTCCCATACGTAACGGCGCATCTTTTCGCTCTAAAAGGTAAAGATCAAGGTCATATATCACAATTTTTTGCATGATTATTCTTCTCCTAGATGTCTACCATCATGAGGGTATTCAATCTAATCAAAGTCATTTAACACTATTTTTCAGGTCATTAAAGCCTCTGAAATGTCCCATACGTAACGCGCGCGAATTCTTGGACTTGCCCTTAAACATGAAATATATTGACTGGCATTGAGGTCAACATGAAATATATTGCCTGCGATAGAATAACGTTGGCCCACATGTTTAAACAAGGTCAATTTATAAGACTATATAGGTACTTCATGTATGTCTGAATGAAAGGAATCTTTAATAGCAGTGTTGTATGACCAGCTAATGCAATTCAATGTGGTTGTGATTTATAGACCTCATTGATGCATGTTATATTATCCAGATCCTCGTGTGGATGACTGGTTATTAATGGACAGTGTCTGGCCCGGAACCTTCTTGGTTCTGGTCTATCTGTTCATTGTTTGGGTAGGACCCAAACTGATGGAGAAACGACAACCCTTCCAACTCAGAGAAGTCCTCATGGCTTACAACTTTGCAATGGTGCTGCTATCGCTGTACATGGTGATTGATGTAAGTTTGCATTTCATTTAAAGGTCAAGTCCACCCCAAAACAGTGCTGATTTGAATAAATAGAGAAAAATCCAACAAGCATAAATTTCATCATAATCGGATGTAAAATAAGAAATTTATTACATTTTATAGTTTCACTTATTTTTCACATTTTAACAGTGATGTGCACAATTCAGTGACATGCAAATGAGAAGGTCAATGTCCTTCACTCACTATTTCTTTTGTTTTTGTCTCACCTGCGAAGCAAAGTGAGACTATAGGCGCCGCTTTTCCGACGGCGGCGGCGTCAACATCAAATCTTAACCTGAGGTTAAGTTTTTGAAATGACGTCATAACTTAGAAAGTATATGGACCTAGTTAATAAAACTTGGCCATAAGGTTAATCAAGTATTACTGAACATCCTATTAGAGTTTCATGTCACATGACCAAGGTCAAAGGTCATTTAGGGTCAATAAACTTAGACCATGTTGGAGGAATCAACATCGAAATCTTAACCTGAGGTTAAGTTTTTGAAATGTCATCATAACTTAGAAAATATATGGACCTAGTTCATGAAACTTGGACATAAGGTTTATCAAGTATCACTGAACATCCTGCATGAGTTTCACGTCACATGACCAAGGTCAAAGGTCATTTAGGGTCAATGAACTTTGGCCGAATTGGGGATATCTGTTGAATTCCCATCATAACTTTGAAGGTTTATGGATCTGATTCATTAAACTTGGACATTAGAGTAATCAAGTATCACTGAACATCCTGTGCGCGTTTCAGGTCACATGACCAAGGTCAAAGGTCAATGAACTTTGGCCGTATTGGGTGTATCTGTTGAATTACCATCATAACTTTGAAAGTTTATGGATCTGATTCATGAAACTTGTACATAAGAGTAATCAAGTATCACTGAACATCCTGTTCGAGTTTCAGGTCACATGATCAAGGTCAAAGGTCATGTAAGGTCAATGAATTGGGGATATCTGTTGAATTCCCATCATAACTTTGAAAGTTTATGGATCTGATTCATGAAACTTGGACATAATAGTAATCAAGCATCACTGAAAATTTTGTGCAAGTTTCAGGTCTCATGATTAAGGTCAAAGGTCATTTAGGGTCAATGAACTTTGGCCGAATCGGGGGGTATCTGTTGAATTACCATCATAACTTTGAAAGTTTATTGGTCTAGTTCATTAAACTTGGACATTAGAGTAATCAAGTATCACTGAACATCCTGTGCGCGTTTCAGGTCACATGACCAAGGTCAAAGGTCATGTAAGGTCAATGAATTGGGGATATCTGTTGAATTCCCATCATAACTTTGAAAGTTTATGGATCTGATTCATGAAACTTGGACATAATAGTAATCAAGCATCACTGAAAATTTTGTGCAAGTTTCAGGTCTCATGATTAAGGTCAAAGGTCATTTAGGGTCAATGAACTTTGGCAGAATCGGGGTATCTGTTGAATTACCATCATAACTTTGAAAGTTTATTGGTCTAGTTCATTAAACTTGGACATTAGAGTAATCAAATATCACTGAACATCCTGTGCGCGTTTCAGGTCACATGACCAAGGTTAAAGGTCAATGAACTT
Organism: Lytechinus variegatus; assembly: GCF_018143015.1. Taxonomy (NCBI): domain Eukaryota; kingdom Metazoa; phylum Echinodermata; class Echinoidea; order Temnopleuroida; family Toxopneustidae; genus Lytechinus; species Lytechinus variegatus. The sequence continues at coordinate 167,040 of NC_054744.1, read as the reverse complement.
TGGCCGAATTGGGTGTATCTGTTGAATTACCATCATAACTTTGAAAGTTTATGGATCTGATTCATGAAACTTGTACATAAGAGTAATCAAGTATCACTGAACATCCTGTTCGAGTTTCAGGTCACATGATCAAGGTCAAAGGTCATGTAAGGTCAATGAACTTTGGCCATGTTGGGGTTTTTTGTTGAATAACCATCATATCTCTGTAAGTTTATTGGTCTAGTTCATAAAAAGTGGACATAAGAGTAACCATGTATCACTGAACATCTTGTGCGAGTTAGAGTAGTATTCAAAGTCAGCACTGCTGCTATATTGAACCGCGTGATGCAGGTGAGACGGCCAGAGGCATTCCACTTGTTTAATAATAATATAGGGTATTTATAATGCGCACATATCCACCTTGTTAGGTGCTCAAGGCGCTCCTATATTACCCGGCTAAGCTAGGCGTTCAAAGCGCACACAGCTTTTTAAGGAATTCTTATTGGTACCCATGTACTTCACCTGGGTTGAGTGCAACACACTGTGGATCAGTTTCTTGCTGAAGGAAATTACGCCATGGCTGGGATTCGAACCCACAACCCTCTGTTTCAAAGTCCGAAGACTAATCCACTTGGCCACAACGCTCCACGCGGTATGTTTGCATACTGCCCAGGATTTGCTTTTGGAAAATTAAGCCAAACTTTAAAAATGTCATAACTATCTTATTTTACATCCGAATTTGATGGAATTTTTCAGCGTCATGCTTGTTGGATTTTTCTCTTTTTATTCAAATCAAATTTTTGTTGGGGTGGACTTGTCCTTTAAAGATAAGGACTTAAAGGAAAGTTCAATTTTTACTTAAGGATTCATGTTCTAGTTGTTAGGTCCCACATAAAATATGATATTAACACTGATTATTTTGAACCACTGTGCTTATATATTTGAAAAATTTCAGCCTGGATCAGTTGAAATGAATTATGCTAGTAACTTTTATAGATAATTGTACATCCACAAATCCTTTTAAATGGTCATATTTATAACTTACAATATCATCAAATGAAACACAGGGGTGTGAGTGGTCACAAATAATAAGATCTGAAAAAAGCTGAAGAGTGTTGAAAAAGTCTGAAATAGAAAGAGCTCCCATACTTTTTGTACAGAGGAAAGCCAAAAATTAGCTGAAATTAAGCTGAAAAACAAAACAAAAAAATCTGAAATGAGATAAAAATCTGAAATCTCACACCCCTGTAAACATCACTTCTCAGTTCATTTTCATTAATTTTAGTATTGCAACAAGTCTCAGTTTATTATATCAAAAGGAGTGCTTGAAATTTGAAACCAGGGTCGGCATTTTTTTTTAAATTTAAGTTCGATTATTTTATTTTTCATACAAATTACAAATAACAGAAAAAAAACCCATTACACAGATCAATCATACATTTCATTACTAAAAGTATTCTTAATCTATTTCATTATTAAAGCCAGTCGAAATAGAATTTATACAAAATATTAAAGTTATGAAGATGCTGACATTGTGTCTTCATCCTCTGGTTTAGAGAGGTCCATTCCAAGTTGAGATAATGTCTTGGTACAGTTAATGCTGCAAACCTCTTACTAAACGTGAAATGAGGATTGGAAGAATTCTATGACTCAGAGACTCACATTCTCAAAACACAAACATTTTTATTTTATTTTCAAACCAATGACTGAAGATCATATGTTAATGAAAACTGCATTTATTTTATTTTTTTGTCACCCTCTTTGTTCTCTTTCAAAATCAATAATTTGCAAAGCTGTGACTGATTGGGAAAAGAAGTTGTTTGTGGATTCTCAAGAAGGATTTTTTTTTTTACAATAAACCAGCATATCAATTATAACAGTTTTGCTAAAAATAAGAAAGTGGGTTCTGCAGCTACAAGCACTTCCATTGACGGAACCATATAGTATTAAAAAATGTTAATTCCACATGTTCAGGGAAGAATTATTGTTGTTTCTCTTGAAAATGAGGAGAAAATTAGAATACATGTATGTCACATAATAAATACAAAAGAAATAGTGTGTGGATGAAGTCATAAGTCTCCTCATTTGCATACCGATCAGGATGTGCATATACAGTAACTGTTTTGTGAAATAAAGCAACACTTTTTAATGTAATAACTTCCTTATTTTACATCTGATTTTGATGAAATTTATAGTGCTATACTTCAATTTTTTTCCCTTTTTTAAAAACAATTTGTTGTTGGGTGGACTTGTCCTTTAAAGTGGAGTAGGGTCTAAGCGACATGTACATCTTTGGTTTTTGTCTCACCTGCATAGCAGAGTGAGACTATAGGCGCCGCTTTCCCGACGCCATCACCAAGTCTTACATGTAACTGAAGGTTAAGTTTTTTGAAATGACAGCATAACTTAGAAAGGATACGGATCTAGTAAATGAAACTTGGCCATAGGATTAATCAAGTATTACTGAACATTCAGTTTGAGTTTCAAGTCACATGACCAGGGTCAAAGGTCATTAAGGGTCAATGAACTTTAGCCAAATTGGGGGTATCTATGGAATTACCATCATAACTTTAAAAGTTTATGGATCTGATTCATGAAACTTGGACATAAGAGTAATCAAGTATCACTGAACATCCTGTGCGCATTTCAGGTCACTTGGACATAAGATAACGGTAATCAAGTATCACTGAACATCTCATGCGAGTTTCAGGTCACATGACCAAAGTCAAAGGTCATTTAAGGTCATTGAACTTAGGCCATTTTGGAGGTAATTATTATATTGGTGTCAAAACTTTCAAAGTCTATCTTTTTATAAAATGTGGATATCTATCAAGTGTCACTGACGAGTCTTAGGTGGCATGATCAATGTCAAATATTTATTGTCAATGAACGTAGTATTGTATCATTATATGAATGGTGTTTTTTGTGAATAACTATTTTAAAGTAGTTTTCAAAGTCAGCACTGCTGCTATATTCAATCGTGTGATGCAGGTGAGACTGCCAGAGGCACTCTACTTGTTCAAGATTAGCCTGAATTTTATTAACTTGATTTCAATTGTTCTGAGTAGATATGAAGGATTTATTCATGTTTTGATCTTTTGATGATGTAAAGATGATTAAAAAAAAACTGCCACAAAAAAATTGTCAATCATTTGAACTTGTTTAAATGGAAGTGATGTAAATCAATAATTAAAAAAAAAGTGATTTACCCTGTATTCTGTAGGATGAAAGTGATTCTTGGTGATGTTGCAGATCTTAAAGGTCAGATTACACAGTTCAGAGACATTTAGACCAACAATTAGTGCATAAGGGCATTTTCACGGTAACTGACATTACACTGCACAATGTTTTCACACCTTTCATTGTGTGTATCTCTAAAACAACAAATGATGGGAGTTTGCTTTTGATAGAGTTAATAAAGTGAACCTTGCTGTATACTCTGATACTAAGTTTTTCTATGTAACCACATTTTTCTACGCATCAGCAAGCAAAAATGTGTCGGTAACTGACATTACGAAAAAGGACATGCAATTTTAGGGTGTTCATTAAAATTAAAATATCTCATGTCCCTTAGTAGATAGAGTAATAATTTGAATATGTAAATATACCTCCGTTACTAGGTTAAGATGTGTCAAAATATTAAACAATTCGTTTTTGTATTTTGGGGGCTATGATAATTTTTCCGCAACCATGCTGGTAACTGACATTACGGTAACTGACATTACACTTAATTTGCCATAGAGATAACACATGGAAGTCAAATGTGTGGAATCATTGCATTGTATATTCTGTGCAGGGCTTCACATGAAAATGAGCTTGGTGTGGAAGTATACCCGAGTTTCTAGGAACACTTCAATGAGAAAACTTTTTCTTTTTCTTAATTCCTTTCTTTGATTTGAACATTTTTTATCATTACTTGTCGGTAACTGACAATACACATTAACATTTACCAGTGCTATATGATCTTCAAAGGCATAATTTCCTTGGTACTTATATGTGAGGCTTTTTAAAATCATAAAAGTTTCATAATACTTCACATTCTTAATTATCAAAAGATAAGAAATGTATGTTTTACTTACTCGGGGGGGGGGGGGGGTCATAGCAGCTACATGTTTTCCTATAGTAATTTAATATTGCATTGACTGTACACATGGATTTTTCTGACTATACACCCATAATATATTCAGTTTTTTATTGACTTTTTAAACCTTTTCCTTCTCCAACCTCCCTCTCCCCTCAAAAAAGGCAAAATGAATAAGGGTCTCCTCCCCTACGCTACATGTACCCCTCCCCGGAATCACATGCAGCCATGTAGTTTTATTGATTTCTATTTTGGTCAGTGCAAGCAATGCTTGTTCATATCTGTCTGATTTTTATTCTCTTCATAATTTTTTAAATCATTTTCTTTGCTAATTTCTTTTTTAAGCTGTCAACAAAAAAATAAACTCCAGCTTCTAATCTGAAACTGAACTATTTGTAAATTAGAAAAAAAAACACAGTTTTAGTAGATCCATGCAACATTGATCAGAACTGTCAAATTTCACTTTTCATCTATACTTGTAAACCAAAAACAAAAATTGTATCACACATCCACACTACTAACAGGCATAAAAACCAGGAATATACTTTTAGCGAGGCAATGCTCAAAAGAATCCTAGAAACTAAAAAAGGGACCCTGGAAATCCCCTTCATCACAATGTTAAGCTTAAAAATATTGCAGATTTAGGCAATACAATAGCAAGCTCCTTCTGGTGTGACTTTTAAAGTGTAAGACTTGAATAACAAGTATACAATATTTCTTCACCATAAAATTGACCACATATTTGCATTTCAATATTGGTAACCAACGTTTTATCATGGTAACTGATATTACATATATCAGTAACTGACATTACATTTTCCACTTGGTAACTGACATTACATATATTCAATGGTACCCTATGGCTTCATTGTTAATTGGTAATCTTTGATTTAGGTGTAGAAGGGAGGGGTGTTACCTAGAGAGGAAATGTATCAAGTTTCATATAATATATCCTCTTTTCCAAGAAATGAGAAAAAAAGTTCATGTTTTCGGTAACTGACATTACATACCATATCACATATTTCATCAATGTTTTTTTATCAGTTGAATGAATTACTGGTGTTTCTTTCTGTGGGATTTTAAAAAGTGTTATAATAGCAAGCTAAATCACAGGCGAAAACATCATGATCAAACCTGTTCTTAAAAATCTGTCAAAACAAATTATGTATCAATATACTATTTTCAACACTAATTTGTATCCATACTTTGGCAGCCATTTTGAAATAAAAAATGGCTGCCAGAGCCGGAAAAAAATTTTGTCTCAGAAACTTCAGGTCTTGTATTATTAAAAAACATAAAGCATTTGACAAGAATATCAACTTGATTTTTTTGTCTCTGTGTCCATCTGTGGTGAAAATGCCCACAAGCTTTGAAGCGTTATTTGGTCAAAATGTTCTTATAATTTCTTTGAAATTGGTTTATAGTACCTTATGCCAGATGCACAAAGTAGATATATCCACCAAATAATGGGAATACAAACAATAATAAGACACAAAATAATAGGCTATATACATTTCTTTATTTTTTATCAAAAAAAAAAGGTCTGGCTCTGTACTGTATTGGAATATGATTATTTTGGTCATAGGTGGATTATACAAATTACATATTGATCACAAATAAGAGAAACAAAAAATTATTAATTTTTTTTCTATTCAACACAATATAACATTTATGTCTTACACCTTCTCTGAGTGGATATTGGGTTCATTAAGCAATTTTCTTTCAGAAAATATACTTTTACTAGGATAGGTTGTATGCAAAAATCACCATGTAATGCAAAAGTAGGCGACCTCATGACACATGACATATACATGTAGGTCACTTAATTCATTTATTACACAAAAATTAGAGTGAAAAGTAGGCGACCTCATGACACATGACATATAGGTCACTTAATTCATTTATTACACAAAAATTAGAGTGGAATTGGGCGTTTCACGTGTGTATCACTTGTCAGCTTCAGTTTGGAATTAGAGCTTTTAGTTTTAGTTCACATTCTTTTCTTGAGGTAATTGCCAAAAAAGTGTCTAAATCTGTTCTTGAAACTTGTTATGGGTTTAGGAGTCTTTTGGCTGTGTCCAGACTGTCCATCCAATCTTGTGGGAATACCACTTTTAAGATAAATGAAAGTAAATGCAGTATTATGAGTCTGATTGTCACTACATTATCTTGATCTGCTGCATTTACATTTTTGAACTCATGAAATCTTAAGCTGAAAAACTATCACACTGAAGAACACCAACACAGATAAGCACATGTGGGAAAGTATTATTTTTGTTTTCGAAGAAAATTGTGCTCACATTTCTTGCTTATTTTGCTAATTTCTCAGCAATTACACAATTTCTTCCAAAATCCTTAAGCAGGTATACGGAGTCATGGGTGGTCATTTGATTAAATTCTGAACAATGTAATTTTGAAACCATTAAACCAACCAGCATTTCATTATTCAAGTCTTTTTTCCTGTATAATTTGAGCTTTAATATCAAGGGTCTCCTTTTATTTTATTTTTAAAATTTTTTTTACTGAGAACAGAATGCATAATTCTAAATAATGTTCACTAGTTATTTTTTTTTAAGAAAAAAGTTAAAGGATTAATGAATTTGAATTGAACATGTATTTCATGAAATTTAATAGGTCTATTTCCAACATTATGATCCCCAGTTTGGTCGTGGAGGCTGGTTGAATGGCTACACTTATGGCTGTCAACTTGTGGATTATAGCAACAGCCCTCAGGCAATGACAGTAAGTAATAATACTCGTATGGCTGTTAACTTGTGGATTATAGCAACAGCCCTCAGGCAATGACAGTAAGTAATAATACTTGTATGGCTGTTAACTTGCGGATTATAGCAACAGCCCTCAGGCAATGATAGTAAGTAATAATACTTGTATGGCTGTTAACTTGCGGATTATAGCAACAGCCCTCAGGCAATGACAGTAAGTAATAATACTTGTATGGCTGTTAACTTGCGGATTATAGCAACAGCCCTCAGGCAATGACAGTAAGTAATAATACTTGTATGGCTGTTAACTTGTGGATTATAGCAATAGCCCTCGGGCAATGACAGTAAGTAATAATACTTGTATGGCTGTTAACTTGTGGATTATAGCAACAGCCCTCGGGCAATGACAGTAAGTAATAATACTTGTATGGCTGTTAACTTATGGATTATAGCAATAGCCCTCGGGCAATGACAGTAAGTAATAATACTTGTATGGCTGTTAACTTGTGGATTATAGCAACAAATATATCAGGCTTTGAGAAAGTATAGTCAGAAATATTTATCTGAGGTTGGACTGGCAATTACTGTTTTCCCTGAAATAGATTGCCAGTCCAACATAGGGTTAACAATTTCCACTCTATGCTTTAGCAGGAATTGCCTGACGTATTTTTTTTGTATACCTCTTGTAGACCAAGTCCTTGCTGATATGTAACCAAACTAGACCAGTTCTAATGTTGCTGGACCTAGTCCTACAACGTAGACCTGTCAAGCTGTCAGTCCCTGTGTAGGCTAGAGCTATTTGCAGCAATGTGTTTTCTTATTGAAATTATATTTTATCACAAATTGATCAATCGTTTATCTAGAATACTAATGAATATTCATAAGGGGGATATGATATTTTATATTACCTTGTTGGAGATAAAATGTTATTTTAGTTTGAAATGTCATATGCATTTACAGTTTATCAAAGTATTCAATAAATTCAATTTATCTATCAATGAAAGAGGCAGAAAACTTGATGTATTTTCATGGTATAGGTTATTGCAAGTAATTCACGATGAAGTGTGATTTCTCTCTTGTTGAAATGATTGATATAAAGCAGTTTTTTTTTTAAACAAACAATCTTGTATCCTCTCTCCCTCTTCAGATGCTCAATGTATGCTGGTGGTTTTACTTCTCCAAATTCATTGAGATGTGGGACACAGTAAGTAATACTTATGATTTAAAAGGAAAGTTAACCCCAGTATCATGTTTGTAGCACCTGAAATGATATTTGTTTATAAATTATGCATGATGGATTTTTTCCCATATGGTTTTATATATTAATGTTGTTATGGTTTGTTGTTCATGTTTATGTTCCACACAAGTTTTTCAATTTAAAGGGCTATGATACAGATGTGAATAGCCTTTCTTGAATATTTTAATTATTAAAAAAAAGAAAATATATGTTATGGTTTGGTTAAAATCAATGTGAAAACACCAGATTTATAGATTTTTTTAATATTTATTTTGATTTTGTGATGTCACATAATGATTTGAGCAGCTTCCCCATTTTTCATAAAGATTCCATAAAATGTCAATTACTATGCTGTCATTTACATTTATTTTGGACGTGCTTCCTTGACATAATTATGAACTAGGGCCTAGTCACTACAGTTAACTGTAGTGACTGTGACTGTTAGATCAAAAGTGTAAAAAAAATGTTGGAAAGAAATTAAAACCCCCTAAAAATTTTCAAAATATTCCGTTGAATATCACACTGCTTTAGACTTTGATTATACATGTACATGTATATTTCAATCATAATAAATTCCATATAAATGGAAAATAAAGAGAACCATAGGTCTTAGATTTTGCTTTTAAAGATGATTGCTTTATCATGGTTTGAATTTTCCCATTGAGAGAACAGGAAAGAAAATGGAAATGAGATAAGAATTGGGAATGTGGAAGAGAGAGAGCAGGAAAGAAAATGGAAAGGAGATAAGAATTGGGAATGTGGAAGAGAGAGCAGGAAAGAAAATGGAAAGGAGATAAGAATTGGGAATGTGGAAGAGAGAGAGCAGGAAAGAAAATGGAAAGGAGATAAGAATTGGGAATGTGGAAGAGAGAGAGCAGGAAAGAAAATGGAAAGGAGATAAGAATTGGGAATGTGAAAGAGAGAGAGCAGGAAAGAAAATGGAAAGGAAATAAGAATTGGGAATGTGGAAGAGAGAGAGGGGGGGAAAATGATGGTGTAAGAGAAAGAAATAGAAAAAAGTCAAAGATATATTTTACACATCCATACTGCAATAATGCAAACATGTATTTAGGTAAAATTTATTATTTCAATCGAAACATCTAAAGCTGGATTCATGTGAATTGCATGTACATGTATGTGCAATGAACAGAAATTATTTTGGAATGAAATTTAATTTATTTTCCAACATATATTAAAACTTAACATTCAAGAATCATTGTAAGAATATACATGTAATTAATGAATTAGGAGTTTGTGAATTCTCTACAACATGTATGATAATGTACTGATCAATTATAATGGCAACCAATAGTGCACACATCAACCTTGTAATCTAAACCTAGGTTATCATATCTTCAAAAGTATAAGGACTTATTTCATAAAGCTTGGACATAAAGGTAATCAAGTATTACCCATCATTTGGCTTAAGTTCCAGGTCACATTATCAAGTTCAATGAATGTTGAGCTCATGGTGGTATCAACAGCAAAATTTTAACCAGGGTTAACTTTAGATTTTGTTACTTTCAAGATAGTTTAAGCCTGTTGCATAAGTTAAAAATAGGCAAATCAAATTTCTGGTCACTGGGAGAAGGTCATTTGATGTCAACACACTTAGTATTTGATTATTAAAAGAATATGTTTTTGTGAAAAATGATATATCCTAGTCCGTTTTCAAAGTCCACAATGTTGCTATACAGTGTGTATAAAAAAAAGTTTACACTTTGAAACAGCCATGGGAATTAAGAAATATACAACATGTGGGTATTTTTTTTTTCATGTATAATCTTGGGTATGGGTCTCATTTATCAAATGAAAGTAAAAGTTTTGACAGAATGTTACACTTGAGTGAGCACTGTCCATTTTTGTAAAGTTCACAGAAATCTGTTTGCGCAGAAATGCTCATTTTCACGCTGTGTCAAGGGGAAAGGGGCAAAATCAAACTAACCCTGCGAAACATTTCTCATGCATTTTCCTTGCACTTTTAGTCAATACAAAAAAATAGATACATGTACATTCAAGCTTTTTTGTAACAATTTTGCCACACAAATTGAAATTTCAACACTTGTAAAGCACACAATTAACCCTTTTTTGTCAGCTGGATCTGAGGACTAAGCTGAATCTGAATAAAAGTTTATATCAGACATGTCCAGCATTTTTTTATAAAGTTTTATCATTTAAAGTGGGTTTACATTTCATTCCAAGCTTGACAATGATTAACAAAATGAAAATCAAGCCTAAGTCATTTCATGTAAATCACAGCTCAACGTAAAGCAAATATCGTCACGAAGGCCTCGGTGTGTGGAGAAGTGGGGTGGGGCGCAATTCTCTCTTCAAATTGTTTTGGGCAAGGAAACAAGTTTAAAAAGGTTAAAGATGTCTTCAAATCAATTTTACCAGCTAAATTCCACGTGTTCTTCATGATGAAGGTCTACTTGTATTCGCATAACTATTTCAAAGTTCTGTGCAAATCATTTTGCACTAACTTCAAAAGTAAATGGTGCTCTCATGCGGAAATATTTTTTGACAGTTATATCGTTGTTTGCTTAAATGGATATGTACCAATGTTAAAATGTGGAAAAATCTTCAGGATATTACAAATGTATAATTTTAGTGCAAAATGTATAATCTAAGTGCAAACTTTTTTTTGGATACACACTGTATATTGAATTATGTAATGCATACGAGACTGCCAGTGGCTTTCCATTTGTTTGAGTATTAAGTTGACAAGTGATACATTACATGTATGCAGCGCTCTCTCTCTATCGTCATTTAACTTAGGGTTGATTAATAAGACAAATTAGTCTCTTCAGATTTGAAGGAATAAAATTAAATAATTCATTACAAACAAAATATCTATTAAAAAGAAAAAAGCAATGGATTTTTTTTTGGGGGGGGGTGCTCGCAAGTGATGTCACAAAATGAAAACATTGAAAATTCAGAGCTCAGATATTCTTTGAAGGATTTTTGTGAAAACTTCATTGATGTTTCATCTCTCATTATTATATTTGTATTAAAATCAAGTGGATCGTAGGATTGATTCCCCTTGGAGTGAAGTTGTGATAATTCTCAACATATATATATTTTATTATTCAAATTTTAGTTCTTCTTTATACTTCGGAAGAAGAAGGCCCAGATATCGTTTCTGCATGTATTTCATCATGCCATTATGCCTTTCACTTGGTGGATCGGAGTACGCTTCGTAGGAGGTAAGAGCCTATCTCAATAACAAATGGTAATAGTGGCTACTTTTGTAGCGCACAGGTTCACCTTTCGGTGCTTATGGCACTGCAAGTAAGTGCATTATACACATAAATAATGCTAGAATTCTTGAGATAGACAGTGTCAAGCTGCATGTCAATCATTTGCAATGATATTAGTATACAAATAATGCTCACGTTATTGCGATAAGGCCTGCACTAATGTCACAAATTTTAAAATGTGCATCATTTGTTTATAAAACATGTCAGCAGTATGTAATGGCTAGGTTGTTCCAAGCCCTCCAAACATTCAAGGATTGCAGAAATAAAGAGATCACACCTGTTTTCTAATATGACATCACAGGCATATCTACATGTAGTATGAACGCCTAAGTAAGCGCATCAAATTACTTGCCATAGCTCTTTCATTCTGAATGCAAATTTGCGATAGCGTCTCAGTTTTTACGTGCTATGGGTAAAATGATGCACCCAAAATGCACAGTGCTGGGAAACAAAATGCAGTGATGGGAGGTTGCATAGAATTAAAAGGTGACTTTCATATGCACTCATTAATCACTCAACTTAATCAAATTTGTCAATTTGCTAGAGTTCCTTACACACAGGTAAAACGTGTTTTTTCGTACTTGGTATCACATGTTGCAATTTATTATTGGAGAAAAATTTTGTAAATCAGCCCTTTGGTCCAAACTAACAATCAATTTTCAATTCTTCCTGAATGTTGAAATTTTTTTCAATTACCATACACAAGACTTAAGATAATTATTATTTCAGTTTCTTACCTTTCTATACACTGAACTGAAACTATTTATTGCTTCTTCGCACGCATCACGAACCGTCCTCGTTGAATAGATACAGTGTGCTATCGCTCCTCGCGATTTCACTACGAACGGTCCTCTCTGTTACGATGCCCACTGTGGCGTAAATAATTCACTTCAAGAAAATATAAAGATACGGGATGAAACTTTGGAACCTAAACTATCGAACGTAGACACCGGCAAATAATTTGCTTTTCTTGTAGGTGCAGTTATTGCTGGTTTTAAAAAAGCTTTTCGTTAAATTGCCGACGACACCAATATATTTTATTCTCATAGAGACCTTAATTCATTAAACAATATCGTAAATCGTGAAATAGACAAAGTGTCAAACTGGTTCAAAGCCAACAAACTCTCCCTTGATACAAAAAAGACACATTTTATGTATTTCAGACACCATTCCCATAACATTAACATACCGATTCACATTAACATTGACGGCACCCCCCTAGAACAGAAAAACCAATCTAAATTTTTAGGTATAATTATGGATGAATTTTTGACTTGGAATCAACACATACACCATGTTACGATGTCCGTTTCCAAAAGTATTGGTATACTTTCTAAGTTAAAATTCACTCTTCCTGAAAAAAATTTATTCTTATACAATTCATTAGTCCTCCCTTATAACATATAGTAATGTCGTTTGGGCAAATTGTGGTTCTTTTAAACTAAACTCCATCTTTAAACTACAAAAAAGAGCAATCCGTATGTGCACAGGGTCACATTTCTTGGCTCATTCTGACCCATTGTTTCATAAACTTAAAACCTTAAAAATCTTTGATATCAATACGATTCAAGTAGCTATCTTTATGTTCAAATACTTTAATAATCAACTTCCTCCGTCCTTTAATAATATGTTTAAGTTTAACAGGTCTGTTCATTCCTACCCAACCCGCACATCAGGAAACCTTCATCTCACCAACCCTAAGTTATTAATAACTCATAAATCAATTCGACATTATGGTCCTGATATTTGGAACAACTTTCCAGACAATATTAAGTCATGTTCAACAATATACTAATTTAAAGCCACTATTAAAAGAAAAACCATTGAATCATATGCATCCCCCTCTTCAAGTTAATTATTCAACTGCCCTTTACTGCACCCGCACCTGCATTGCACCCACTTGATCAATGAAGAAAGAAATTTATGTACCATTTTACGAGGCCGCCATCATTTTCAAGCTTAACCGATGGCGGTCTCCTGCACTCGTTTAAACTGTTATTTTCTTTTCATTGAATATTGCTACTTTTGAATATTAATTTTTCATTGCTTTGTTATGACTATTTCTTAAATTGTTTGTAAAACTTAATTGTATCACCTAGATGTTATGTTGAATATTTATGCCGAGTGCAGAAATAAATTCAAATCAAAATCAAATCAAATGCGTTTTCTGCAAAACTAACTTTCGTATCGAAGTGCGCAGAGAGGACGGTTCGTGGTGCGTGCGACGGCTTTATTCATCTGCTCTGTTCAATTTACTAGAGAAACAGCTTCACAAGCTTCAAAATGCTGCTACTCTGCATATCTGTCAAACAAATATTCACATACATGTATTGCTCTTATTCTGAATTCACTGAACTGGCCCTTTATATGGATCGGATAACTTAAGGTTTTTTTGCTTGCCTTCATTGCATTTGGGGCCGCAAGATATGAATACATGATTAGCCCCATTGAAGTATTATTGGCCTGGTTCTAAGTGTTAGGAACCAGGCCAAAAATACATTGACATGAGGTTATGAGGTTCATGTGGGCCCTCAGGCCCTGATGGACCAATTCCCACCAAATTTTGGTAGTGAGGGTTTTTCATCATGCACTACCAAAATATGGTATCAAACATGCTGAAATGCAAAAAAAAAAGTTTTTGTGACGTCATCACTTCGGTACTCTCATCCTTTTATCAATTATTACATACCAGCTAGGTATGGGGCGCCAAGTGTCCGCCAGTATATTCTGTGCAATTCAAGCAATTCCGTACACAAAATGTGTTTTTATTCAGACGAAAATCTTTTCGTCATGACGCTGTTTTATTTCGTACACGAAATTTATTTTGTGTCACACAAAATTAATTTTGTCTCAACGAAAAAAATTTCGTCTAGACGAAATGTAATTGCGTCCACAAACTTTTTTTGGCGTGCCATACTCCGTCCAATTCACGCCATTCCGTACACAAAAGTTTTTTTGTTCATATGAAAATGATTTCGTCATGATGCAATTTTATTTCGTATACGAAATTATTCTTGTCACACAAAATAAATTTTCGTCGAGACAAAATGTAATTTCGTCCACAAAATTTATTTCGTACACACGAAATGAATTTTGATCTAACGAAATGGCACCCCAAGTGTTCAAAGGAAAATTCTGTAGGAAAATTTGTGTTTCACTCCAACGAAATTCATTTCGTCATGATGCAGTGTGATTTCGTATACAAAATTTATTTTGTGTCACACTTATAATCAATTTCGTCGAGACGGAATAAAATTGCGTCCTCAAAATTCATTTCGTTGCGATGCGAATATCTATTCCGTCGATGAAATGATTTTGTGTCACATCACAAAAAATTCTGTCGACGAAATGATTTTGTGTCACATCACAAAAAATTCCGTCCATGTAAAATAATTCTGTCTCCTCTTTCTGGCAGGGTATATGAGATCGTCGCTGATTGGCTGCACCTTGCTCAAGCCGATCTTCGATCGATCGATATCCGGCGCGGGGACGGTCACACTCACAGGTCGGCATGTTGGGGAACCTTTCCTGTTTAGCTTAGATTTCACGTTATCATGGTTATTCATGCCAACAAGAGCTGCAAACAACTTCTCTAATTAGTAGAATGTGGACGGACATTGCATTCGTAAGTTCAGCTATGTTTGAATTTACGTTGAAAACAAAATGGGAAATCGTAGTGGTTGCCATACCTGCTACTTTCATTTGCAAGAAGCTGTGTACTGTAAAAATTATAGTCCCATGTATTCAAGTTTGTGTACTGTAGTCAGACAAAGGGGGGGGGGGGGGGGATTGGTCTTTTCTGCACACCTAAAATGGTGAGGAATTATACAGGCTGAAGATATTTTGGCCTAGAACTTAGCAAATAATGTAAAATTCATACAGAGCAAAATGCTGAAAATTTCATTGAAATCAGATGACAAATATATTTTTTTTTAATTTGAAATAACAAATTTATTCAACAGTTTGGGCATGTTGGGCGGGCTTGGCCGCAACTTGGCGCAAGTTTACCCAGCCTCACTAACCTCGTACCCCGGGGCCGGGGCACTTGAACAAAAAAGTGGTGGGGGTGTGCCGCAGGAGAGACAAAAACGGGGGGCTTGGAGCGGGATTGTAAAAAGGAGGGTCCTCGGAACGGGGTTTGGAACTAAAATTTTGTGAAATGGGGGTCCTTGGAAGTTGGAACGGATCGATCGCCAGCGTGTGAGTACGTGCGTATGCATCCCTATGGAACGGGCATCCGTGATGCAGCTAGCGCAGCCTCCGCTGGGTGCGCTCGCTCAGAGACGATGGTCGGACAGCGCTCTGTGGCCGCTTTTCACCAAAATTGCAGCAGATCAATGCAATGCGACCGGAATGGCGTAACGAAAAATATGCGAAGCTTTGGAGCGAATTTCTTCTTTTTTCTAGATAAGAACAAAATGCTTTGCCTTGGAGCAGCTTTCTTTGTTTTTTTCTCAATAAGACAAAAATGCTATGCCTTGGCTTGGAACGGAAATTTGGGTGTAAAAATGGGGGTCCCCTCCGCGGCACATACCCACTATGCATTATATACTGAGTGCCCCCCCCCCCCCCCCGGGCCTCGTACTAGTGTGAGTGCCCTAGCCTACTCCACTTACACGTATTGCGATGTTTCAGTCTTGATTCAGGCCCTCTTCAAATTCAGCTCCTCTGTAATTATGCTCTCGCAGACAAAGTCCGGAGGGGGCATTAAGCGTTCCACCTGTCCATTGATTTGCCTGCCTCCCCCCCAAACCCCACTTGGTTTCAGTGCAATAAATTGAAATATATTTGATTGTTTTTTTTTTAAATTTAGGTGTGTTGGTAGATGACACTCTAGGCACCGTGCCTATTAATTCCTGTGTTAAAAAAGTGAGTGCACGCGAATTAAAAGTTGGACTTAAATTACTAGATTTTAACATGGAACTCCATTAAGAAAACTATTTTTAATTAGTCCCTAGATACTACTTCTTTTCTTGGGGTATTGAAGCCTATTCGTCCAGAACTTGCTCAACTTTTGCGACTAGCCTTGTCGCCATAGGGTTGTACACATCCTCGTTTAATACTGATTGTCACGTGACACGGCAATGTGTGTGTGTGTGTGTCGTTAGGCTGTTTGGCCTGTATTCAAGGCGTTCTATCCGTTATGATTTTATATTGAAGCAGAATACATCAGGTATAGGCCCATGTCAAGTCAAATCGATACAGGGATCGAGGAGGGGGGAGGGGGGTAGAGCAAAAAATTCCCAGTCACATGGTATGAAAATGATATTTTTTAATGATTGTTCATGCATTAGGGCAAACCCCTGTGTGGCAGGAGCATGATGAGTAAAAAAAATAGTAGAAAGAAAGAGGCCGAAACATATGGCACGTGGGAATAAAGTTGCTTTATATGTTCCAAGTGAATGAAGCAAGCGAGAAAAAACCTTTCGTGCAAATCTAAATTTGAGACAGATATCTTACCTTACACTTTTCCTAATTTTGGTTTCTTTAATTCCCTTCATTTTTTTATATCTTGGTTGTACGTAGAACATTCGGGGGGCATGCACTGGGCATAACCCTGGCTTGTGTACCCCAGTGCTAAATCAGCAGGTGGGTTTTGATATCTCTGGATCTTTAGCAATTTTAAAACTTTTTATAGTTGTAATGGATGAGAAAATCCCTGCAATCTGATTGGTTGAGAGCAATGCAAAAATTTTACTGGGCTGCATGAACGATATCGCGATAATCAAAACGCAACGATATCCACTGTAAACAAGCAATCGTCCGAAAAGGTCATTGTGATGTCATCGCGCATGTACTGTTACCGTCGCTTGTTTACGTCAAAATTTGAATTTCGATCAAAGCAGAATGAATCAAAGGATGCAAAATGATCTGTAAGTACAAATACGGTACCGTAATTGTCATTGGGATTAAAACTGCCCACATACTCGTTAGTTGAGAAGTCCAGACATACATGTACGATCTAACGTTTACTGCCCTGGGCTGGCTGTGCACAGCGAAATATCCACTGCAGGCCCAGGCAGGCGCTGGCCCCCGGCGCGGCCCGCATACACACACACAGCTACATGTATTGGAGGTCGGAGGCTGCCTCAACTGCTCAAGATATAGTCAATGCAAAGCTGTATCTGGCATTTTGGGTATAACAATATCTTTGTGGCAACATTATCCAGTTAAGCCCATATTTATGTTGTCCAGGGTTATCAAAGTGTCTGCGCTCTGCATTAGATTTTGGAATTTTCATGCATCGATCCGGTAAATAAATCATGCGTCCAGTAAATAAATCATGCGTCCGGTAAAAAAAATCATGTGTCCGGTAAATTAAATTTACCGGACGCATGAAATTATCATGCATCCAGTAAATCATTAATTTTTGTGGTTTATTAAAAAAAAAATTCCATTCTATAAAACAGATGATGCATGGGTTTCTTTCGTGGGTCAGTGGAACTGTGTGCATGTGGTTACCTTGTACACAGAGTTCCTACTGACCCACTCTAACGCATCATTTGTATATAGATGGCTGGTATTTTTTATTAAATCGCGAGTGTAGACCTAAATGTAATTATAGAAAAACATTTCGTTAAGGTTTTTATTTTTTTGACCCCCCCCATAAAAGAAGGAAAAACAATTATAAATGAAGTTATAATATACACCCCTTTAATGATTTCGCTTTTTCTTCTCTCTTTTCCCCTCCTTTTTTTTGGGGGGGACCTTTTCGTTTATTTCCCAGTCTTCCCTTTCTCCCCCCCTCTCTCTTTCCTTTTCTCTTATCTGGATTTTTTTTCCGGTGAAATCCACTAGGGATCAAGGGCCAGCCTGCATGCCCCTGCAGCGGTTTACGCCTCTGCCGTGGTATACGCATGATCTTAACCCTAAAAAGACCGAATCAGCCCCCCCCTCGACATTTTACGTGATAAATCCGCCGCGCAAATCTTTTTGACCGCGTTGCTCGCTGACTTTTTACTTTCAAGTCTCGCACAACTTTTGAGACCAAAATTGTGACCCCCGGGTACACACTTTCGAAATTACGCAACATTTCGTTCGTGCATGCAGACCCAAAATTACTCAAAAACGTGAATTTGTGTACAAATCCAATACAAATAGCACTTGTTTTTAGCCAAAATTCATAAATGTATTATTATTTTTCCTTTTACTGCTTAAAATCAATTTATTTTATCTTTTTCATGGTCAAAATAAAGTCCCTGACAATTTCCATTGAAAAAACAATGAAAAACAAAGTCGAAAAACAATGAAATACATAAGAAATTTAGAAAACAATAGAATACATAAGAAAATAAACATGATGTTGAAATTTTTTTAAAAATAAATTTGATCAGATGCCTATCTAGAGTAGGTGAAACAAAAATTAGCATTTCAGGGGCATTATTTTATTAATTAGAGCAAACTAATGATTTTACGCAAAAATTAGCATAATAAATGAAACATGAGATTTTTTGCATAATTTGATGTGATAATTTGGTAGATTATGCCATGGGTAATGTGTGCCAATTTTCGTCGCGATCGCGCAATCGACGTCCGAGATCATAAGGGGGCGCTGAATCAGCCCCCCTCCCCAGTCTTCTTAGGCATCCAAATAGCCCAGTCTATTTAGGGTTAATCATGATTAAAACTAGAGGTAAATCCAAGATTTTCCAAAGTAGGGGGGGGTGGGGTGAATTTTCTCAAGTACAATTAGACAACTCCCAAAAAAGGTTCTCACTTAAAAAAACCGGTCATTTTGTCTCACGTAAAGTGATGGTCACTAAAAATGAAAGTCATTTCGTTCGCGTGATATTCGGCAAGCTCCCCCAAAAAAATAAATAAGAAAAGGGAAAGTCATTTTGTCCATGTTATATTTGGCAACCCCCCCCCCAAAAAAAATTAAAATTAAAAAAAAGGTTTTAACTGTAATAATGATCGAAGGTAATTTTGTCTTGCGTAAAATTTGACAAATGAAAAATAAGATTGTCACTAAAAAAATGAATGTAATTTTGACCCACATAAAATTTGGCAAGCCCCCCCCCAAAAAAAAATGAAAAGGTTTTAACAAGCAAAAAAAAGGCTAAAGAGAAAGAAGAGACAAGAATATGAACGAAATATATCCCCATTACAAATAATGCTGTGATCATCATGAGGGAGGGGTCGCATAACTAATATAATTCCAAAATATTTACTATAAATCTCAATAGGGGGATCGTGTAGAAATGCTCACCAACAGTGAGCATTAATATAATCCATTTTAATTTCAACTAATTTTATAAAGTATTAAATGTCTTCCCACCAAATGAAAGTCATATCGCATAACTCCAATTTGTATTAAGGCGTACATTTACCAAAGTCTTGAGTTTGAAATCAGATTCAGAACAGCATTGTCCAACCGGCAACCCATATTTTGGGTAATGTCGCCTATGAGGTCCAAACATTAACATTAATCATTGGTACTAGGAGTGTGTGTGTGTATTTTGAGTTTTTGACAGACGTATATCAATCAGTTTTGATTATTTACGTCTGGGACCGACCTTTAATGTCACAATCCGAAAGACGTGATCAGGGCTCGAACCTCTGCATCAATGTGTAACTTCCCCACAGCTTGGAGTGGGTGACACCATAGGAGTGGATGACACCATAGTAATAATAATATTCCACATATTTTTATATAGCGCTTAATGCATGGAACGACGTCTCTAAGAGACTAAGCGCTTTCCAGACTCAGTATTACCACGGTCATCAGAACCTTGTATGCCTGCGTACAATGTATGCACCTTCTCCACTCCCTGGGGAGCACTCAACAAGAGTTCCAAGACTCAATTGCTAGGCATACTACATTATACATAGGCTTTCACATCCTACCAGGTACCCATTTAACACCTGGTGGAGAGTGGCAAAGTGGATTAACGCCTTGCCAAAGGACGCTAGTCCATGGCGGGATTCGAACACACGACCCTCTGATAGTACAGGCCAAGTTTGAATTTGGAGTCGGCAGGTCAAAACACATTAAATATGCAATTTAGTTTCCGCATGATAATGTCTTTTTTATGAGTTATGAAATATTCTACTTATTTGAACAAATTTGGGTGTGTAGGTAGATGATACCAATACAGGCTAAGTTCGAATTCGGAATATGCTGGTCAAAGATCACAGCTCATTAAATATGCAAGTTGGATTCCTCACGATATCTTATCAAAAGTCATCAGATTTTTTAAAATTTGGGTGTGTTGGTAGATGATGATGCACAGCATTTATATAGTGCCATATATCTGTTAAAGACATTCCAAGGCGTATTGGAGGAGCCAGCCAATCTGGGTCGCCTACAAGGGTGCGCACACAGAACTGTGACCCGCAGGTATCTCCTCCCAATTACTGGTTGGGGGTATCCGGGTGGACCACTACACTGGGTCATTAAAATATGCGAGTTGGTTTCTTATAAAATAACATCAATATGAAATAATCACGTAGGCCTTATATAAAAAGTGCAAAGGCAAGCAATTTTTTTTCTTACTTTTTTTGGAACTTTTTATATGTATTTAGGATGTATTTTGTCCTGAAAATTTAACATTCTAGGCACCGTTTGTGATCCTGAACAAGATGTGTGTGTTCTAGATAATTACTGAGAATGCCAAGCACGAACATAATTTTTAATAAGTGTTCTAGCATGATCCTGTTAAGGACTGTTTAACCATGAGGATGGTACATATTTCAATAAATGGGAATGCGAAGCACGAGCTGAAAATTGTTGACATTCCGACCTAAAAAAAATGGTCATTTGTTCTATGCACTAGATCATAAAATGATAGGTACGTAACTAAATAATTGATGCGAGTGCAAATTGGGAATTTGAGTGTGGCAAACTGATTCTGTTTGGTTCTGCTTGCGTAGACTGGGGCCCGTTTCTCAACACCGTTAAGTCTTCTAACTTCTTAACTAAATTGGAAATAGTTAGCTACCTGTTAGCGAACTGTTTCACGAATCCCTCTTTGCCAAGATCGGGGACAACTTGACCAAATAGTTATGACATCTCCAAACCTGTCATAACTTACTTCTTAAGGGTCAAGTCCACCTCAGAAAAAATGTTGATATGAATCAATGGAGAAAGACCAGACAAGCACAATGCTGAAAATTTCATCAAAATCGGATGTAAAATAATAAATTAATGACATTTTCAAAGTTTTGCTTATTTTGAACAAAATAGTTATATTAACGAGCCAGGTTACATTCAATTGAGAGAGTCGATGATGTCACTCACTATTTCTTTTGTTTTTTTATTGTTTGAATTATACAATATTTCATTTTTTACAAATTTGACAATTAGGACCTCCTTGCCTGAAGCACAAAATGTTAAAATAATGTAATTCCACGTGTTCAGGGAGGAATGACACTTATTTTCACATGACAATGACGAGAAATAAAAATAATTCATATTTCATATAATAGATTACAAAAGAAATAGTGAGTGATGTCATCAGTTTCTCATTTGCATATCGACCGAGATGTGCATAACTGTTTTGTGAAATGAAGCGAAACTTTAGAATGCCATAACTTTATTATATTTACATGCAATTTTTGATGAAATTTTCAGTGTTATGGTTGTGAATTTTTCTCTTTTTATTCAATAAAG